>NC_092355.1:46678833-46988311 GCF_963676685.1 Mytilus edulis | reverse complement strand
GATAGTGGTTGTCATAATTTATTTCTTGTTTTGACATTAGTTGTGTATAAAGGAGTCCTGTTCTGGTGTAATACAGATACTAAAGAGTATAATTCAAAGTCTAGCTAACGAGATGGAAAGAATAACACTGAAGATTTAAAGTATAACGGTCGGCACAGTAGATGTAAAGCATAGCGTTGTAGATCTTAATTTTTGATTTTCGAGTGGCTAAGTAACTATTAATTTATCTGTCCACCAATTTCATTCTATATTTCTTTTTGTTCGCTTGCTTCCGCCTGGCAGATTTATGCGATAATTTTCAGATAAACTACTACGTGTACTATACATTTACATTATGAATTGCAGCAAATTAGATAATGTGGCGGATCCACTAGTCGGTTTCACCAAAAAACTGAGGACTAAGATCGGTCGTAAGTATACTGAATTGTTCTTGCTTTAAGATCAATCTTAGTCGTAGATTTTTTTGTGAACTTCCTGTACAAAGTACAACGACAAGAAAGAGTTAACGGTAGATAGTTAGTTTAAGGTTCATCATAACAAATGGACAAATATGGCCGTATCTTCACCTCAAAAACTACTCTGTGTACAGACTTATCTGTGCTGTTTGGAAACTTTTAAGGCCTATTATCCACTAGATATATAAAAGTTTAATGCATTTTGTGTTTAAGAAAGGTAAAATCTTTTTTGGTTTTTGATGGGCATTTTTTTCCTTTCTGCAGAAGGTGTAAAAATAAACAAACACCTGAATTACTTTATACTGTCCACTCAGATACACTCTTTAACTCACCTATAGTTGTCAGGATACATATTGTCCATGTCAATAAAGGACAATCAATACAATACAAACCAGTTCTGAAACACAAAATGCATTGTACTTTTATATATCTACTGGATGCCAGGCATTAAAACTTCTCCAACTGGACAGGTAAGTCTGTACTCCGAGTATTTTTTTTGGCATGTAAATACAGCCATATTCGTCCGTTTGTTATGATGAACCTTAAACATATTTTATTGTTCAAAATGACAAATGGATCAGACGCAAGTTTTACAACTTAGTTACGTCTTCTTCAACGGTAGATCAAGTTTAGCTATTATAATGAATTAGAAAAACACTATATAAAATAAATCTGGAAACAATAAAAGACGAATTGGTATTCAACACATGGTAAAATAAGTACTAACATTTATTTTTTCCTTCTTTTATAATGATCCCAATAGTCTCTGAGAACATGATATAGTTAAAGCCATTTAGAGAATACATAATTACTATTAGTCTAAGTAAGCTATCATTTTACATGTTATAATTGATATAAATCTAAGTTAGCTTTCATTATACATGTTATAATTGATATTAATCTAAGTTAGCTTTCATTATACATGTTATAATTGATATTAATCAAAGTTAGCTTTCATTATACATGTTATAATTGATATTAATCTAAGTTAGCTTTCATTATACATGTTATAATTGATATTAGTCTAAGTTAGCTTTCATTATACATGTTATAATTGATATTAGTCTAAGTAAGCTATCATTATACATGTTATAATTGATATTAATCTAAGTTAGCTATCATTATACATGTTATAATTGATATTAATCTAAGTTAGCTATCATTATACATGTTATAATTGATATTAGTCTAAGTTAGCTATCATTATACATGTTATAATTGATATTAGTCGGGCATAGATTACCTTAGCTGTATTTGGCAAAACTTTTAGGAATTTTGTTCCTCAATGCTCTTCAACTTCGTATTTTATTTGGCCCTTTTAAACTTTTTGGATTCGAGCGTCACTGATGAGTCTTTTGTAGACGAAACGCGCGTCTTGCGTATATACAAAATTTAGTCCTGGTATCTATGATGAGTTTATTTACAACCACTGGGTCGATGCCACTGCTGGTGGAGATTTATTTTCCCGAGGGTATCACAAGCCCAGTAGTCAGCACTTTTTGTGCTGACATGAATTATCATTGATATGGTTATATTTATAAATTAACTGTTTACAAAATTTGGAATTTTTTGAAATACTAAGGCTTTTCTACCTCAGGCATAGATTACCTTAGCTGTATTTGGCAAAACTTTTAGGAATTTTGGTCCTAAATGCTCTTCAACTTCGTATTTTATTTGACCCTTTTAAACTTTTTTGAATTCGAGCGTCACTGATGAGTCTTTTGTAGACGAAACGCGCGTCTGGCGTATAAACAATACTTAGTCCTGGTATCTATGATAAGTTTATTTAGCTATCATTATACATGTTATAGTTGATATTAATCTAAGTTAGCTTTCATTATACATGTTGTAATTGATTTAAATATTCATCTGAAATATAACTTTAAAATTGAGGAAAGTAACATAAATAAAGACGATACATCCTGAAGGATCCAGGGGATCGATATAATGTTTTTTTTTAATTTAACAGCTTTCTACTACCCGCAACATTTTTTCTTTTCTATAAACAAATAGTTATTATCTATACAAGGAATACGAAAGGTTCACAAGGACTAACAACCACCAATCAGCTGATTTGAAATGTACAAAGAATTTAAACTATGACAGGTAAATATCAGATATACATTTTGTTATCTAAAGTGTCAATTATTGATTTAATATACAGATTGAATGAGGAAGAAAGATTATGCTTGATATGGCAATAATATGTAAAATATGTATTTTAATTGTTTCTATACAGACATTTCTGTTGCATGTTTCAGGTGAGATGATGTGTTTTTTTTTTTTTTTTTTTTATCTAATTCTTTGTTATTTTACAATTTGAAAGATATCGTTCGAATGTATAAAAGTGCAACAAGGAACCAGGATTGCTGTCATTTAACCTGATACAATCCATATATTTCCAACTCTAAATAATAACACTAGTAAATGAATCGCATTTAGATAATCACATTGTGTCAAATATTTTGTCTCGCCTCTTTGAAGTCGAAAAACGAGACTTATGCTTGCTATGTCAACAACACTACAAACCAGTAAAAGTATGAAATGACCTATATATGTACTCGACTGAACTGATTTTTACTCGACCAGTCTGAAATGGTCTGAAATTTACTTGATTTTACTCGACTGTAGTCTGAACCATACTTAACATTCTGAATTTGCACTTGATCTTTACTGGACCAGTAGTAAACCATTTTAAACGAGTCTGAACGATTTCTTTATTTTTCCTCTTTTAAAAATACACCCTAAATTATAATAACTAATACAATTGAGAATAGATATGTGAAACATGTGAAATACGTCAAAGAGACAATAACTCGACCAAAAACAGAGTAGATAACAACTGAAGGCCACCAATGGGTATTCAGAATAGATATGTTTCTGATATATTTTAGGGTTAACAATGTTAGGAATTTTTTGGCGGTTGTTACCTCATTTAAAAGATAATTATATAACAAATGGGTCTTCAGAATAGATATATTTCTGATATATTTTAGGGTTAACAATGTCAGAGATTTTTTTTGGCGGTTGTTACCTCATTAAAAAGATAGTTATATAACTATATTGTACGTAAACATGAAACTAATATGTAGTTTTTTTATTTCGGAATTTAGGAAAATCAACTTTAAAAAGCACACGCCAACAAAAACTCGAGTACATGATATAGGCCATTTCAGAATTTTAATGGTTTGTAGTGCAATGTAAGGGGACGACCATTTGATATTGGGGGGGGGGGGGGGGGGGGGGGGGAGGGGGCAGGAGGATTTGCTATGGATCGGTTATTTATTTTTGTAAACTTGGGGGACAGATTATCTATTTTCTGCACTATTGAAGCAAGATTTTTCATTTTTATTAAAGCAAGGGACTGATTATTTTTTTTCACAACTATATTTATAATATTCGAAAACAGACAATTTTTAAATATTTGATTATTATAAATAGTACATGTCAAGTCAAGTCATTATGTACCATTTAATCAAAATTAATCATCATCCTCTGCATAAATGAATCTTATATATTCCCAACTGCATATACATGTTTTGCAGACATACACAGTTTTAAAGTTTGGTTGTAACTAGGCTCCTTTAAAAGTATTGTCAAACTTGTTTCGCCGAGCGGAGCGAGTCAATAAAAATTTGAAGGGATTTGGATCCGCTGAAGGCCCAAGAAGCTACAGAGCAAATGATGCCACATCATGCTTTCTGGGTGTTCCCAAGATCCTTTCTTAATCTGAAAATGCAGTTCTGTTTTAATAATTTTGTGACAATATTTTGGTCTCAAAGAAAAATGTATAGATTTAGTGTAAGACTTAAGTTTCTAGGGACAACACCAAAAGACCAATATCCATGATAAAGCAAAAATGTAATTCACATAGTTAAGTCTGTGGCTTCTGTTTTTTTTTAAACTCATGATCTAGTTAATAACAAAATTACTAAATTACAAAATGAATGCAACACTAACAGAATAAAGAAGGGCAATCTATGAACAAAAGACAAATAAATAGGAAACATTGATCCCAAAAAATCAAGGGCTAAGTATGAGGGAGAACAGAACTTGCTCCTTGCAAGGCACTCACGGTGAACACAATTTGATATGGAGACAAGCGTTTGGTTTTGAAATTTCCTACATGAGGCATTTGCCTCAATGTAGTTACGGCCCTGTAATAAAAGTGAGACAATATACCTCAATTTAAATAAAACCAATTTTCAGACATTTCAAGTATATATTAATAATATAATTTTTATACTTTTATTATTAAAAAACTTGGGAAGTCATTCCCGATTTTATTTTTGGAAAAAGGATGAATTTATGAAGATTCTGATGCCATCTCATACTTTCGATTAGACCTGCTGAGTTATTTATTTTAAATACATTGCAAGTCAGTTAATTTATTTTCAAACGACCACAGAACAAACCATTTATTTTTTTAGATAATAAAGGTAATTTATTTATTTATATTCAAAATCCTTTTGCCCCCAGACCCCCCCCCCCCCCCCCCCCCCCCCCCCCCCAGAATATCAAATGGTCGTCCCCTAACGGATATCAGTTTGTGTGATTTTGTCAGTTTAAGAGGAATCCCTAGTTTAGAGTCAGTGTATATGACATGTAGTTGTTTTAGCATTAGCACATCTCATTTCCACGAAGAATATTTAGCTCCACCCTCCCAATCACATCCTATTAATTTGTTTTGCATAATTCATATTTTTAAGTTTGGGACTACATCAGTTTAAGATCAACCATTTATACAATATTAAGTCAATTATATGTTGATGCAGTTGTATTAGCATTAGAAAATATAATTTCCTTCTGATTCTTCTACAACACTGTCTTGTTATAGTCTCGATCAGTTCCATATACACTGCAGAGTATCGCCCACCGTCATGATTCATTGACATTGAAACTTTTACATAGCTTAATATAAGTTGTTGAAATTTGTGTTTATATTAGTTTAAATGTAAACGCGTATGAAATGTCCATAGTATTTGGTATGCAGTTTTATGAGCATTTGTCATTTCTATGAGGTATCATATCATGTTTGTAAGCCCTGTACCGTCAGACCCGGACCGTTGAACTTGAACATTTTTCATCATTCACATGTTGTCATTTAGATTCAACATTTGCATTGTACTATCAAATATAAGGCTAGATATATCTCCATATTGACAGTCTATTGATATGATATCATTTAAAATTGTGTACAATTTGACTTATTTCTATGAACAAATGTGATACAATAAGACCGCCTGTTAACCAAAATGAGTTTTAATTTCAGCAAATATATTCTTCAACAACATATTGGAAACATTTAAATCGAGTTTCAAAAGGCGTGAATGCAATACTGAATGTATTTAAAAGCTATCAAAGACTGTAACGGACACAAAATAAAGGATACTTATAATCATTATTGTAATGACATTCTAAATCTCCGTGTACATATATACTTATATTACTGTTTTCATGTTAACAGGTGCCTCGCTGAAAAGTAATGAAAACAGTAACAAAATCAACGAGAGTTTAGTTATCGGTAAGTTGGTGAACGTGTAGTCATGAAAGAGTGTTAAGCAGATCAGCGAAACTTTTTAAGCAAATCAACGAGTGGGTAAACATTGGTAAGACAACAGAAACACAGTCAAATAAGAGTTGTTAGCAAATCAACAAGTGTGCAAACATTGGTAAGACAACAGAAACACAGTCACATAAGAGTTGTAAGCAAATCAACAAGTGGGCTAACATCGGTAGGACAACAGAAACACAGTCACACAAGAGTTGTAAGCAAATCAACGAGTGGATTAACATTGGTAAGACAATAGAAACACAGTCACATAAGAGTTGTAAGCAAATCAACGAGTTGGCAGACATTGGTAAGACAACAGAAACACAGTCACATAAGAGTGGTAAGCAAATGAAAGAGTGGGCTAACATTGGTAAGACAACAGAAACACAGTCACATAAGAGTTGTAAGCAAATGAACGAGTGGGCAAACATTGGTAAGACAACAGAAACACAGTCACATAAGAGTTGTAATCAAATCAACGAGTAGGCTAACATTGGTAGGACAACAGAAACACAGTCACATAAGAGTGGTAAGCAAATCAACGAGTGGGTTAACATTAGTAAGACAACAGAAATGCAGTCACATAAGAGTTGTAAGCAAATCAACGAATGGGCAAACATTGGTCAGACAACAGAAACACAGTCACATAAGAGTTGTTAGCAAATTAACGAGTGGGTTATCATTGTTCAGACAACAAAAATACACTCACTAAGAGTTGTAAGCAAATTAAGGTGTTGATAACGTCGGTGAGTTCACGAAAAAGAAGTTGTACAAGAAGAGTTAGTGAATAATACATTATAAGATATAATCATTGAAAAGTCAATGAAAATGTAGTCATTAAAGAATGTTATGCAAATTAACGAGAATTGAATAATTGTTTAAGTAATCACCAGCCTAATAGAAGGATTGTGCTGATCAAATAAAAAAGAGTAAGATCTTTTGAAAATTTAACAAAATGCAGTCACAGAGTATTGATGTTTAGAAAATCAACTCGATTTTAAATCATTGGATTCATTTATTTTCGTGGATACAAATCTTCCTGGATTTGAAAAATCTTTCATCATCGTGGATATATGATTTCGTGGTTTTATCGAAATCTGTCTACAACCCAATAGAAAATTATGCTTCAATGAATATTTAAATTCGACGTTCACCTGTACCAACAAAATCCACGAAAACTGGTATTCCACGAATAATTATGAATCCACAGAACCAAAGATTAGAATCGCGTTGATTTTCTTAATAATCCTCTGTAACATCACCTTCGATAAACTTTCCAATGATTAAAATTGATGAACATGAACCCTACCAAAACAAAACAACAATATACATGCATATATAAGAACAAAAATATACACCATTGTTCATATTATAGTTTTACACACCGCCATGAGGTTAAAATGTTATTCAGTATTAACCATTGCTGTTGACGAATTTTTCAATAAAATTTTTAGAACAAAAAGATCATGTTTTTGTAATTGAATTTTCTCACTATATTTATCACTTATTAATTTTTTTTTAATATATTCCATTCGGAAGTTGTGATTCTGGAAATGTATTGACAATGTATGAAGTTATAGCATGAACTAATTTCAGGAGTATCAGTAATTGAACATTAATAATTTATTCTAATGACCTAAAGGGGCACTAGCTACGAAATGTCATGAATTTTTTTCATCAATAATGTAAGTGAAATAGTGAAATAATATATCGATTCAAACAGCCAGTTTGGTTAAATTTTGTCATAATAAGATAAGAAACATTGATGATGATTTATTCACATGCAAGTAAATAACTCAACCTAATTGACTCCGAATTCATGTGAACTTAAATTTACCCCCTTAGTTAAAACTATTTAAAGGAAAAGAATATCAACATTGAAAGTGAAAGAAAGGTAAATCATTTGATTGACTGGTTCGATCCACAAAAAAATCATTCTTATACAGGTAAAAACGATGATTAACAATTTATTTTAATCTATAATATAAAATGACAGACTTAGAAAAATCTAATTGCACGAGTCTGCTTCTATTTATATCTTTATTTATTTTAATATCGCGTATATGGCAATCGGAGACCTTCGGAGGCCAACTCGTCTAGACTAAAATATACACGAAACGAATTCAAGCTACATATTATCGTGACCATGCACAGTATTTTGTTTATTTTAGACTTTTTTTTTAAATTTGGATGAATGTTTTACAATGTTATTAATCAATTATGAGAATTGAGTCAAATTGGTGAACATGAATTTGACAGCTAGTGCCCCTTTAAAAAATAAAATCACAAAAATACTGAACTCCGAGGAAAATTCAAAACGGAAAGTCCCTAATTAAATGACAAAATCAAATGATAGTTTTCTTTAATGATAGTCGGTACATAAAGACATAAGACGACGTAACAAAAGAAATAATGTTCTTTCAGTTAATTCAAAGTATAGAATCCTGTTAAAAGCACACACGTTAAAAAAGAATCGATAGCTTACTTACCATAGATTTTTCTCTATGTGGAAGACCGATTGCCTATAGTTATTTCATTTGATCTCATTGGCAATTATGCTACTTCTTATTTTTATATAAGTCAACGATTTATGATTTTTATTTTACCGTAACAGGTATTTTTACTGGAATCATGATCTGTATGAGTTGTTATGTTGTAACTGGATGGATTGTTGACATAGTTAGAAAAAGGTATGTACATCAATATTAAGAACATTCATGGCAATGATGTTCAAATGAATCAAGAACTACAAAACACTACAAACAACTAACTTGCCCAATACGGTAACAAAACAACATCACATTTTGTTGGTTTTTTTTTTTAATGTTTTCCTCTGCAATCTTTTAAGACTTAACTTGATGTCATTGATAACTTAAACCCAATACAAGCGGTACCAAAAGGACATAAACAATTCATAAAACGAAGAGGGTGTTGACGAAATTTTGGATAAATCTTCTATGAAAAACGACGAAACGGCAAGGAAAGACAACAGTAGTATACCGCTGTTCAATAACCATAAAAATATAAAGCGAAACATATCCAGGTAACAAACTAAAACCGAGGGAAAAACACAGTCTGTCTATAAAACACTACAAAGAAAAAAAAAGACAGAGCAACACAAACCACACCGTAAACCGGATTTATGTTTCACTATAAAACTACATTGTACAATACTAAGGTTATTTATTTAGTCTACGCATTTGTATGTTGAAGAAACTCGTAATAGGTAAACAGGGACATTCAAACTCAAATCGGAAATAGAATGACAACGCCGAGACAAAAAAAAATGAAAAAGACAAACAGACAAACAATAGTACACAACTCACAACATCGAAAAAGACTTATACACAAGACCCCCCCCCCCCCCCCCCAAAAAAAACAAAACCCAAACAACTGGGGGTGTTTGAGGTGCTCTGGAAGGGTAAGCAGGTTCTGTTCCACACCCTTCGTGTTGCTCATGTTTGTACAAACCCAGTAATAAGTCTAATTCAGTAGGTCACATTCGTGAAAAGGGAACGAGATCGTCTGTTATACGGCTATTCCGTAACGATCAACCAACTCGTGGTGGCGTCCGTAACATTTACGAAGGGATGATTTTTAACTTGACAATTTAAATCTCTTGGTTTAATAGATTACTTATGAGCAGTTTTCCTCTATCAAATAAATCATGACAAGAAATTCAAATTCGAGAATATCGTATCAATTGGCATGGGAGACATATCCTCCGTATGCAAGCGCTGTTGAAATGTTACTACATAGAAATGAAAGTTCACAATTGGGAAGCTAAGATCAACTCTTTTGTCGTTATGTTTTTTTTTAACCGACTTATCTGTCGTATCCTTTTACTCAAGTTCGATGGGATGGATGCGTCTAATATATTCACCAATTTTTTTTATAATTTAGTGAGAGCACAACATCTGTATAGCGGAAAGTAAAGTTAAACGATACTGCTAACTTTTTTTTCCTTCTTAATAAGTTCCTGTATATAGTCCGCCTCATTAAAATATAGGAACACGTCGGCAAGAACAGGGGCACAGTTGGTTCCCATGGGAATGCCGATGGTTTATTATTTAACACGTCCTCCAAAACGTAAAACATATGTTGTCAATCAAAAAATCAAGCATCATGATAATATCAGTTGCAGAATTTTTTTTTGTTTGAATCAGAGTGAATTTTCACACAGTAGGATTTATCCCTCCGTAAGACAAGATACTTGAATCTACGTTGGCCATCCTTTTAAATTATATATGAAACAAAGCAATACCAACTCCTTTAGTTTGTCTTTTAGTTTGGAATATGTAATACTTGTGTCAAGTGTAGAAGCATCGAATGTTTTAATACTATTGGAAGGTGAAAGAGTCTTAGATTGCATGTACTCTGAAAGATCTTTAGATTTCTTTAGTATCCACGTCTGATTCATGCCACTTCTAGAATATGCAGTTTCACAAGAACTTTGAATTCTGGCTTTGATTGTTGATACAATTGAAGTTGATTATTTAGAAAGTGGAGCACTTTCATAGCTGTATTGTGTATTGTGCATATGTAGTTTATAGTTATTCAAACGTAATTTGTCACTAAAAATTGCAGGCATGTATTTTGTAAGCGTTTCTCGAAATCAGATAACGAATACAGTTATGCGGATACCAGCAGAGAGAATGTGCGCCACACAGGCTACGTTGATCTACAAACTCTACACTCACAAGTAAGATCTGGAAATGGAAATGACCTGTCAAATGGAAAGATAGCTTCTGATTCACAGTACATGAACATGAAAGATACAGATGGGGTGGTTAGCACATACATGGAAATGTCTGGAAACGCAGGACATTCTGAAAATAATCTATATGTGGATATTCGTCTTTGAATCTCTGAAATAATTAAGACATTAACTATCTTTGTATTTTTAGAAAAGGCTAACATGTTAGAAACAATCTACATTCATATGTAATGTTTGCATTATAATTGTGTTTTGGTCTTGCAATTGAGTAACGGAGGTTGATTCTGCTTTTGAGTCTCTTTTTCAAATAAAACGCTTGTACAATTAGTCTAATAATCAACAGCCACCAATAATTTCTAGTGATTACTATGCTGATTTCATTGTTAATTGATTTATACAATAAAAAGTACCTATGCTGAATCTAATTGCTCTTTGATATTTTTCATTTTTGTTTCTTTAGAATCACGATAATATTTAGAGGTTTGAAACGTTAACTGTTATGGGGGTGTGGTTTATTTATTGGGTCACTATTTATATCATTAACATACGAAAGTAACAGATTATGATTGACTCTTGATTAATAAACTTTCTATACAAAACCGATTTAAATGTTTGATGATAGACGGAGGATCAAAGCTAGAGGTTTGCTCTTCTACTGTATTATACGATATAAGCGACGGAAGAAATTTTGGAAAAGAAAAGGATGAAAGGAACTCAAATTGTAATAGATAAATAAATTAATTAAGGTAGATTCAACAAAGTATTTTAATCCCGCTTTGATTGAATAAAGTTTCTTTCTCAGTTCTGTTTATTTAGTAATCAAATTCAGTTAGGTAATTAACTTTATCTTTGAACTTTTTGTTCTTACATAAAAGACGGTGTCGCTAGTGAATACGTATCTGTCCATTAGCGCAACGGCCTGTTTTTACAGGTTATTGTAAAATTTCACATCGAAACTGGGCTAAAGTAGGTTCATTTGAACGTAAGATTTTATTCTAACTTCTACTTAAAAAGTTTATATGTTCGTAGTTAATGAAATGTATTGATCATTATATGTTCCAGTAAGCAAGTTTTTAACGTCATATGCGTCACATAATAATTTCCTGTTAGATTATTCTAATAATCCTAGATGTTTCATCACCTCTCTAATTTCGGATGACCAGTTGTTAACACACTCGTTAATATCTAAAGATATACCTGTTTACAAAGTATGTTATGAATCATTTTAAGCACTCTATTCCAGTATTGAATAATATTTGAAAATCATTTTGATGGTATCCATCCAATATCTCTATTCATAGCAAGTTTTGAAACAAGTTTATGTACACTAATTATCTAATTGCTGTATTGGTTTTTTTCTATACCCGGAAAATACTTGGAGTGTGATAGATTATTAAATCTGTATAAGAGGACCGAAAGATACCATAGGGACAGTCAAACTCATAGATGGAAAATAGATTGACAACGCCGTGGCTAAAAATATAAAGACAAACATACAAATAAAAGTATAGAAGACACAACATAGAAAATTAAAGACTTAGCAACAAGAATCCCACCAAAAAGTGGGGCTGATCTCAGTTGCTCCGGACCCTGCTCCACATGTGACACGCTTCGTGTTGCCTTTGGCAATATCCTTCGACAAATTACTTTTAATTGATAAATTTCAAACCGATACCTTGATGATATATATTAATGCCTTGTATAAGAATTTAAAAAAATCCATTTTTAATTGTAGAATTTACACATTCAGACATCAATACTTGTCCGTTTTTAGTTTGGAGGATTCAGTTTCACGCGGAAAACTTTATTTAAAAAATTACACTAAAAGAAACGATTGTTTCCCTTGGATTCATCATACGGTCTGAAATTTCAATTCACATAATTTATGTTTATCGAATAAATTATAATTAATTATCAACACATACATGATAACTTTTACTAAACTCTTTCATAGATACAAAGATTAGGTTAGGGAGATTTGCTGTGCATGTAGAATACTTATTGATAATGGGATATTACACATTCTAATTTTACAGTGATTTAGTTAAACGAGTCCTTGTATTCAAATACGTTCCATGTAAACTGCTCGATCCATTGAATCCACTAATTGTTGAAGGTAATCAATTTACAGCCGTACTGAAATCTTAACATATTTTTTTTATCGGTACTTATATGGAGTTTGCTTTTGATAAAAAAAAAAATAACTTTAATTGTATTGCTATGTATGCACAGTTATGGTAACTCATGATCATGCATTCTATCACATTTATTTTTCGTAAATTGTATGAAATAAATTACTAGTAGGCTGGGCTGTATTACATTTAGCATATCGGTATCTGTTATATCTGAGTACACGGTACGTTTTTTCTCATTGTGGAAGGTCACACGGTGACATCTAGGTCCCTTGATCTTCGTCAACTGAACGAATGGGAAATTGTTTCATTGGCAAAGCATGCTACATCTCCTTATTTTTTAATAGAATTTAGAAAAGAACAAATATAAACATGTCACTTGAATTATTAAAAAGAGTATTTACAGAAATTTGTAAAGATTTACCTCACTTATGATATTCAAGAACATATGAAATAATTACTTGTCAACAAATAGAGGACCATTATAACTTTGAACGATGACATTGTTTAGCAGCAAATAATCGAAATGTCTTACAATGACACCAAGTCATACAATCATTCGCGGGAAAAAAAACCATCTCCAATTTCAATAAAAATACCCAAGGATATTTTCGGAAGTTCAATGGATGTAATTTACGAATATCTAATAAACTATAATTTCGTTACCACAAGAAATGACAACTTTTACTAAAACATCAAGTGTCGATAATGTTTACTCTTTTTTTGGAATTGCACGATACATATTAATATTAGTTTGCGCGATATTATAATGATTATATGCTTATTTTTACCTGAAGCAAGGTACACATCACTATTAGATGATGCATTTGTATTCGTGTAGCGTGCCTTTGCTTTGTCAATATAAAAATTAGAAGGTATGATACTGTTAACGTACAGATGGGAAGAGCGGACTTAGAAAATGACCTAATATCCAAAAAACAAAAGTCATAGAAATATAATAAAAGAATATGTGTTATGATTGCCAATGAGAAAACTCTCCCAAAGAGACCAAAATGACACAGACATTAACAACTAAAGGTCATCGCAATGCCTTCAACAATGAGCAAAGCCCATACCGCATAGTCACTCTCAAAGGCCCCGAAATTACAATGTAAAACAATTCAAACAAGAAAACAAACGGCCTAATTTATGTACAAAACAATAAACGAAAAACAAATATGTAACACATAAACAAATGACAACCACTGAATTAAAGGCTCCTGACTTGGGACAGGCACATACATACAGATTGTGGCGGGTTAAACATGTTATCGGAATCCCAACCCTCCCCCAACCTGGGACAGTGGTACAACAGTACAACAGAAGAACGAACTATAAAAATCAGTTGAAAAAGGTTGAACTCACAGAACGATAAAATACAAGTGGACGTGGACAAGTACTTGTACATGCCAACAACAAAAAGACACTAGGTACAGATCTGAGAGCACTCGCAGTTAACTGACAGCTAGTTCAAAGCCTTTAACAACTAATAAAAAATCATGCTTGTAAGCCTAAATTATCCATCCGTACACACCCAACATCCAATGAATTTCGTAAAAGACGTCATAAACAGTCAGAGAAAAACATGACCTTGTGCAATGCCAAGATACAGTTATGTACAGATTGTAGGTCCATGAATGTGTATAGGTATATAACATTCGAGTAATATTTAGTTTGCTTTTAATTTACTGATAACACAATCAATATTTATACCAATAAAAACAGTATTCAATGATCTTATTACAGTGTTGAATTGGTTACCTTTAGAATAAGTTTATTTAAAGGATCTACAAGTTTACCAGGATTGCTTCTAAATTTTCGGTCACGGAAAACAACATTTCCGTAAAAATGAGGATGTGCTATCCCTATAGAAATAAGTTTTCTACAGGTACAACTAAACTTCAAAACCAAATCTTTATATCTAATGAAAAATTTAGTAAAGGTTTTAAGTAATTTATGGTAAAGAAATCCCTGGCTTAATAATTTACCAGTAATACATATAGATTACGTTCGTTAAAACCAGAAACGTCACAACAGACACAGGAACATCACCATCTAAAAATGGAAAATCCTTTCGTCGTAAATTTGAGTGCGGAGTTTCCCGTTTAAGACCGAAATATCTTAATCTAGGAAAAAAAGTTATTACCGTTTAAATTTGATTGATTTAAAGTAAGTTCCTTTGGGTAAATTCCAGCAGTATATTGATAAATTCTTGATTGTTTAACGAAAAAATATCATCAAGATAACGGTAAGTGTTGTTAAATTTATCAATTAAATGCAATTTTGGCGGGTCTTTACCGAGTGTTGCTCATAAACTGTGATTCATAACAGTTCAAAAATAAGTGCATATTATAGAAATATACAATGTAATCGGAAAGTTTGTTAATACGCACGAATTTGCAGAGGAGTTATCGTTCTCTAGTTTTTTTCTGCAACTCTGTCGAACTTATGAAATATTTTTTCCCTAAAAAACAATAGATTATAATAAATTTGGGTACACCTCTATCAGTTCTGGTACATCATAGGAATTATAATCCAAATTTAGCCATTACCATTGTTGTCCGTCAATGTTTCAAAACACTTTATGTTAAACTTTCAAATGTTTGTCACACATAGTAACATGAACACTTTTGGATTATAGCTCTACATCTTTTATATAAGCTTTGGATTTTACATATTTTGGACACGAGCATCACTGAAGAGACATTATTTGTCGAAATGCGCATCTGGTGCAGAAAAATTGGTACCGTTAATGTTATTAATATACAACAATCATGATGATTAAAGTTAAACAGCAGGCTTGTTTACATTTGTTCATCATCTATGTCATCACATTGCTACTGTTTACTTTAACAACTGTTTCGAGATTTTCAAGGACAACGATTTTAGTATTTTTTTCCAAATTCGCATACAACTGGTTTTTATGTATATTTATGGGGATAAATTAAAATGAAGTTGATTGAACTCTAATCACGTGTTCGAATTCGTTACGAAAATTCACAAACATGAGGTCGTATTTTGAATATAAAAAAAGGCAGTTTCCGACTAATTATTTTTTGGATCATGACCTTCCCTTGTCGTGCCAAATATCTCAGAATTGTCAACAGATAATTTTTATCAAATTAGTCACATTTCTTTAAATTTGCGAATTATTTAACTTACGAATTATTACTCAGAACACTGCAAACTATAAGCGCAAGTGTTAGATGATATATTTGTTTTTTTAGTGTCTGTCGAATTTCATAAAAAAAAACCTCATACAAGTATTTAGTATACAAAATGATGTAAGAAATATTAGATGGATCAGAGAGTTGGTTGATAAGCAAGAATTTTTCGAGTTATCCTTCTTGTACCAATTCTGTTATGCAGTCTAACTTCTGTATAAAACAAATTGTTCACATACAAATTACTTCCATCAATAAAAAAGAACTTTTTAGTTCATGATCTACCTAGGATGCTCACCCTAATTGCACGGCAAATTGGATGCATCTCTGTCAGATCAAGTATTCATTCGCGAATTTTTATCCAATAAGCACAATAAGCAATTGTAAATGTTTTTTTCTGATGAGGTTTACAAATAACTCTAATATTTTGTTCCTGTATATAATTGCTTTTTAGTTACTTTTATGTCCATTTTCTAAAATTATCATATATAAGACCCTTAATTAAGTACTAGTAATTGGTTTATATTAAATTTACTGTATATGACCATATAGATTTTGCTTGAAAATCTAACTTTGAGTTATATAATGTAGTCAAAGGTGTCAGGTGGTGAAATCTGTTCACAAATGAGTGCAATGTTAAGAGTGAATATTGTGGAAAATGAAATAATAAGCAATGACTTAACTCCAAATGTACAAAAAAAGAAAATGTTCAATATCGAACTTGATCTCCATTTTGACAACAGTTATAATATATTTTTTTATATATTTAACGGTTCCTAACTGATTGCACGTACATTTTCTACAAAAGATTTATCAATGATGCTCGAATACAAAAGTTAAAAGACCAATAAAAGTACGAAGTTAAAGAACATCGAGGACAACATTCCGAAAATCATATTATGGTGCGTCATGACACGATATAATATACATGTACACATTTGTGTGTTACCATGACCTTTACAATTCTAATAAGATTAAGATTCCAGCATGGAATGGGTGTTATAGATCTGACAAAAAGTATATATATGTTATAGCACAAATAGTCTTCCTTTTTTTGTTTATCTAATAGCCTATTTGCTTGTACTTCTGCACCTACTTCTTTATTCATATGGCACAAGATTGTGCCGTCGACATATTTTATCTAATAGAACATGAATGACTGTTTGATGTTTTATTTGATATATGAATGGAAAACTTAAGCATTTCTAAAATGTATCAACCCGTGTTGTGCCCTTGTATAAAACAAAACGACCATATGTATTAAATGATTTTTGAATATGGAGAAGTGCCATCTTGGATAATGTTTATCGAAATCAAATTTGATGATATGTATACAATTATTATTAGATATGCTTACAAATATTTTCATTTAATGAATTAATGAATAAAACATTTGTGATTGCGTTAATTATTTTTGTATTAAAGAAAGTCAAATAGAAAAATATTTGTCCCTCAATGTTTGAAAGGTAATCAGTTATTTCTCTGTATAAATACATTAACGTCGACGCCATATGCACAAAGACAGGCACCACCATGACCATGGACAACTTGGTGCGGTGGTTGATTGTTTTAGTGGTAGGGACCATGGTCGCTGTAAATGCCTTGGGTAAGCCTAAGATCTATAAGAATTACACGAGTCCCTTACTTTTCAGAAATTATTTTTTACAACTCAAACAATTAATGTAATGTTTGCACGCATTTCGTTACAATACCACAATTACATAGAATTAATTCTCCAGAACGGTTTGAATAGTTTATTTTAGATAATAGAGATTGAAATCATTCAAAATATAATTTTTAAAGATTTAAACGTTTGTCTTGTTATATCAAAGGAATGAGTAGCACGAATTTACATGAAGAGCATTTTTTTATAACCTATCAAATAATGAGACGAGAAGCCTTATTTAGACACCAATCTAATCAATATACGCACGGGGGAATAATTGGAGTGCTTAGATACTTACAAAGGAATAGTGCCATATAGGATTTGATGACAGAATCGTTTCAGTCATTCTCAATACCTTTGACTGGCGTCCGAATGTTATTAGTTTTTCGACAGATTCGATTAACTTGAACATGTATGCATTTAAAAAAAAAATGTGATGAAGACGACTTCGTATCTCATATTTCGCTCCTTTAAATTGACACACAGATAAAAAAAAAATCATTTCGTTCTAGAAAAACAACCAACAAGTTTTTTTCACTCTTCATTTATCAATAGCTTACACTTTTTTTTGGTAGATTTGCAAAAGCCTGCCATGATTAATGCTTTGGAGGATAACAAAGAATTTCAGTCAACGGTTCGTTCGATCTCTTTATTTAATAATTAAATACGATTGGTTAGTAATGCATGCAAATTCCTATACTGAATCAATATCACACAACAATCCTCTTTGATGTAAGATATATACAAAACATAATAAAACGCTTTACAGGTATTTTTTATAAAAAGTTCTTTAAAATAATATAAACACATATACGAATGTGTTTGCTGTAAATTAGGCTTTTGTTTATAAAAGTTTACAAGTAAACTTCCGATTTTTTTCTGTGGTTTTCTAAAAAAAATCTAATATCTTATCCTAGCTGTATTTAGTCTCGTTCTTTATGCAATTTTTTGAAACTGACATTTAGTGTCTAAACAATTCAAGTATGTTGTTCTCTTACTTATAATTTAAGAGGTATTAATGTTGGTATCGAACCCGTTAATGAGGAGTTTCTCCTGAAATCAAACCCGAATGTGTTTCACATACAACCAAATAATAAAAAGATGTCGTAACCTTCAGTAGGTATATAATATTGACAACACAATAATAAGAAGTTTATATATGTTTTAATATTTCACAGGACAAACAAGATTTGATCCGCCAGAAAAGGGCTGGTAGGTATGACCTAAATATCGGTTAAATTACATTTTCATATTTGTGGTTATGAAGTATATGTATTTGTGATATGAATGTAAGGTACATAATACTATTTTCAGAATACTATTTACAATTCTGCAAACTGAAACATAGAATACATTAAAAAAGCGCATTCACTCCCAATGCTTTAAAGACTACTTGCAAATTGAAAAAGACAGTTTTGTATAATCCAGTGATTTTCATTATATTTATGAAGAAACAAAAACATTTTAAATTATTAGTGTTAGTGTACAAATGCGTGCTCCTCTACAAAAATGCCTCCAAATAATTATGACGTCTTGAAATAAAGACTTTTTAGACATCATAATTATTTACATAATATAAATAACTAGAGACATGGGAAATATGCTGTTGATGACACTTATCATTTTTCTATTATAAAGTTTTAGTGTGAAAGCAGATGTTTCATACCTCAAAATATCCATTCTTTTAAAACAACCTGAGAATTTCCTTTTACCTCGAACTCAAGTTCGACTTTGATATCGAATATGATCATCTTGGGTCCCCCGTCAACCAGTATCTATCAGGGTGAAGGACTTTTATTTAGACAATTAGCAAGTTTATATACGCAAAAATGTCCTTTCAATATAAACTTTACATCGATGTCCCGGGTTTTTAGAAGACTATAGCGATAGCAGATCTTTGAGGGGGTTTAGTGATTTAATGCCTTGCATATTTATTTGAATCGTTGTTTTTAATTTGTTCGCTTCCTGATGAAGTATTTCAATTTTGTCATCATCTGTTATAGAAAAGCTCTTTGATAATATTCTTTATATAAAGTTGGTTTTAGGCCTTCAGAAATATCTAATAACTAGAATCATAGTTTGTTTTAAATACGCTTTATATATATTCAAATGCGTTTTGTTAAAATATATTTTTTCCCTCTTTTGGTCTTTTTGCAAATTTGTTTGTGCTGTATGTAGACCCCTCTATAACAAAATTTGTTTATACATGCACACGTATAAAAATTCCTTTTTTTTCAATTTTATATATATATATATATATACGAGTCTAAATTGAAAACTACGTTCAAACCTATGATTGCGTTGGATAAAAACCGCAATTTTTATACGTGTGCATGTAAAACAAATTTCGTTGTAGAAGGGTCTAAAATACAGCACAAACAACATTTTCCAAAAGACCAAAAAAATGAAAAAGTATATTTTAACAAAACGCATTTGACTAACAGGTCGAACAACTGATGTTCTTAAACCCTGCTGACTGCCATTGGCGATTGCCAAATAAAATTGATCACGAGATGTAACAAAATGGATCTTAATATAAATTTAATACTTAACAGAAAACGATAAACTTGAGACCAAGATGTCATGCCACAAACACAAGGTGTCAATATTTTTTTTGTACACCAGATCTAGATTTCGACAATATATGTCTCTTCAGTGATGTTAGGGATCGAAACGGTATTTGGAAGGCCATATAATTTACCCTCAATTTCAGATATACTCTTGAATTTTAAGAGTCAATATAGGATAAACGTGATCATATAAACCGGAGGTATAGATATGATATAGCTTCAACTAAAACAACGAAATCAATTTGAGAAAATCGCCAAGCATTCGCGTACTGTTTTTTACAGGTAGTTACATATGATAGAATATATCTTATGATATTTTGTCAATGCTAACTGAGGTTTGCGTATGTAAAACGAATTTCTTCAATGTTATTTAATGTGTTACTATGATACATTCCTGTCCATAATGTTTCAACTACTAATATTTTATTCAATAGTAATCAACATACATTATTTTTATGGAGTTATTCGAAAAAATTCGATAATCCGGTAACATCCTGTAAGAGTTTCAAAAATTCCCAACTTTATTGTTTCCAATTATTTTTTTCTTTCTTGTACTTTTTTTTATTTAACTAACGTCCTTGCCTACTATTTTGTACTTGTTCTTTTTAGCACGGTAGAGTTGACCGCTGTATCTCTATTGTTGACATTTTGATCTATTTTGTCTGTTTGTTTTGTGCAGTCAATATAATGGAATTATAAGATACTGTCATACAAGTGAGAGGTTTAGCTAGCTATAAAACCAGGTTTATTTTACTATGTTCTACATCAGGAAATGACCGTAACAAATCATAAATTTGACAGTTGTTTTAAATTCATTTGATTTGTTTGAGCGTTTTATTTGGCCATTTGGTATTAAAGGACTTTTTGATTTCAATGTTTCTTAGAGTTCGGTATTTTTGTTGTTTTACTTTCAACTGACACACTGAAAACAAGAAATTGTTATACGTTATAACTTTAAATATGTATGTATCACTTGTTGTCATCATCTAAATATGTTTTCGAGTTTAACATCACTTTTAAGGAGCTGTTTAATAAGCAAGAACAATCTACATGAATATCATTATTTTTACAGAAGTACAATATAAAAAATGTATGGTATGGAAATGTTGTCGTTTTTTTCATCTAAGAATTCATGGTGTATGGTAGTTTATCTTAGTTATTGACAACTACATATATTCTTAAAACAATAGTCCTTCAAAAAAGAACATATTAAAATAAGACAATGCAACAAGCCTTTCAATAACGTATGCATCCATTTATAGTTTTTTTGCCAGATATGATCAGAAATTATATGTGGATTTCATAGAAATCTTGTTCGGTAAAATTATACACTTGATGACTCATTATGATGAAAGAACAAAGTGTGGTGCCTTGAGGTACCAACTGTTACATTTTAACTAAGAAATAAGTTAATGCTATTAAACTAAAACCACTATTTTTTATGTTATACTATACATTGTCTGTTTTAGTTCCTGTGGATACCATGAGTATTTGCCAAGGTGCAACAATGACGACGCTTCCATGTGATGTACCTGATACCCTTCATATACTGAAAGCATTCTACGGAGAGATAGACTGTAACTCTAATGCAATGATACCAATTGAGACTATGTCAATTACAGCATGTGGAAAATTTGTAACTGTCGCCGTGTCAGATATTTGCAATAATCTCACAATATGCTCTATCACTGTATCTGATACCGTGTTAAATAACAACGACATCTGTCCAACTAAAAATCTATATCTTGAATACGATTGTGGTAAGTGTATATATTTTATATCGTATATTTGAAAGCAAACTAGTAGTGCATTATATAAAAAATATTGATTAATACATGCAATACCTGCCCTGTTAATATCCAAATATATTTTTGTCTGAAAAAGGATTTTAACTCGAAAGTAGTGTCCGGCTTCTTGTTCAATCGATAAAGTTTAAGGTTAAAAGTTAAGTTTCGTTCTTGGCGTATAATCGACGACAAATTAGTGTATGCTTCTCTACGACTAACATAAATAATTTCTCTAATTTCATATGTGCATTTTTAAATCATACATCATGCATGCTTTTTACAAATTCAAAATTGAAGCTTATTACTTGCAATTGTAATATTATCTATTTGATCATTTTATATATGTATTACGTTTTCGTCGAAAGTCTAATATTGTAATTTTTTTTCAGTGCCTCCATTGCTGATTATTGAAGGTGGGTAATAAACAAAGCAAAATATAGAATAGTTCAAGCCAGACTTTAGGAATGTCATTGAAAACATAGTTATATTAATGAAAATACATTTTTGAGGATGATCACTCCTTGGTTATGAAATATAAAACGTTTCTAAAAAAACTGTTATAAATTGATAGTATATGAATGACGAAAATTATACAGCTGGGAAAAATTAAAGATCCGTGTCAATGTTTTAGTTTATATAATCAATTGAACAGTTGACGGAAAATGATTCTCTCTAGCTTTGCCTTGTGTTACCCTTTGAGTAGCAACACGATATTTTTTGTTTGTTTTAGTTTGACAACATCTAAGCAACAAAGTAAAGATTGCAGTTTATGCAAAAGAAATCTGATTTGACGTGACCAAACTTTAGGTCTTGTCAATTCGGGCTATAATCATGACTATATGTTTATCGTTGTTTTTTTTGTCTTTGGTGAGTCGGATTTGGTGGCTGGTGTTGTCTGTGATATTTGTTTGTCCCCGACGGCATCACAAAATTAGGGATTATAAATATTGTGGTGACTTTAAATATCATAGATATGATCAATTTAATTAAATTTACTGTTAAAGAAGAGGTGAATTATTTGAAATAATAAGGTTTGTGTACCCTTAAGCATATATTGCATACATTATTTTAAGTACAACTTATCGGAATGTAATTCAGTTTTTAAAGTTGATAAACGGCGTATTTGATTTGGTCCTCTAATTGTTCTAATGGTCCTCTAATTGTTCTAATTGAACTAATAAGTATAAATAGTCAAATGCACTGGGGTATCGATTTCTTAAGTATAAATAGTCAAATGCACCACTGGGGTATCGCAGCCTGATATCTTTGAAGAGTATTGTGTGTTTTCCTGTTATCGGTTGTATATACTCTTTTTGCTGTTTTAACAGTGTACATATGGTACATGGATCTCTGTTTTTACAATGCACATGTGCTACATTTCTCTTTGCTTTAAATGTGTATGCTTGGTACATTTACCTCTGTTTTTACAATGCACATGTGCTACATTTCTCTTTGCTTTAACTGTGTATGCTTGGTACACTTATCTCTGTTTTTACAATGCACATGTGTTACATTTCTCTTTGCTTTAAATGTGTATGCTTGGAACACTTATTTCTGTTTTTACAATGTATATCTGTCTTTACAGTGTACATAGTTTACATTTATATATGTTTTTACCGTGCACATAGTTTACATTTGTATCTGATTTTCAAAAATTGTTTATTTTGAAATGTACAAAAATTAAACTGCAATAATATTTTAGTGAACCCTGGATTATTTGATAATTGAGTATATACAGCAACTATAGGCAAAAAGGAAAATAGATCAAAATAAAATGGATCGTTTAATGTTGACACTATTTGATAATTTTAATCATTGGTCAACTAAAGTCTGAAACATCATCATTTTTCTGTTTATGAATATGATTATTATTATATTGTTAAAATAACAGACATTGTGTGGTGATCTTGACATGAATAATTTCTGAATCATATACGTATGATAAACACATGTCTGGTGAAACGACTTTGAGGAAAACTTCGGTTACATACATATTGGTATTTTGTAGGACTTCCTGGACCTGAAGGTCTTCCTGGTCCCATAGGAATGAAGGGTATGACAGGCGTAGGTGACAAAGGAAATACGGGAAAAGACGGAATGAAGGGACTGAAGGGTAAGAATTACATAACTACAATATTCACAGGTCGATTAAATACTCCAAATAGAATCTATATACAGCAGCAGTTTGAATGCTCATGTTTTCAACATTGTAAGTTATGGTTAAGTCGATTTTTTGAAAATAATTGTTCAACTTATGCACAAAAGTACACGTACTAAAAAGATATCGATATTTAAAATTTAAAATTGTATATTAGTTGTATTAAAGGAAGATGTCGGATCTGTTTGTATTTTCTTTTACAATTTAATTATCCGAAGGAGTTTTGTATATTACACCAAATATTAGTCATTAATATTGTGTTGTAAAAAACAAAAGTTGAAAATTTGGAAGGTTATTTATTTTAAATATATATCGTTATTAATTTCACTTTTATTTTATGTAAATTCAAGTTCAGATTGAAAACGACCGTTTTTTTTCAATTTTCTATTGTTTCGTTCCGTCAAATTAACTTTTTTTAATTAGCCTGCACAGATATAAAGTACCGAAGGGAATCATTCAGTTAACTGTTGATAATCATGCACACATATACATTCAAATTAACATTTCCAAACTTTTTTGGTTGCACTTTGTAAATACAGGTCTGTAATGGCGTACGGTGACCTATAAATGTTAATTTCTATGCCATTTGTCCTTTATATTCTCTTTTATAATTAAGAGTTGAACTATCACCTGCTCAATCGCCTAGTGAGAACACGATAAACCGTTGTAAAGATCTTTAGAAAACTAATCACATTTGACAAAGGATGTTGATACATACTAAATTATAATCCTGATACATTTGATAACTATTTACAGGAATGACTGGTCCCAAAGGTGAGACAAATATCATCAGCGGCGGGACAGGTGAACGGGGGAAACGGGGACAGAGAGGAGATAGATCGCCATTTAGAGGACCAAAAGGATCGAAAGGATCGAGAGGATTGAGTGGTATGAAAGGTCACAAAGGCATCAACGGTATAAAAGGCAACAAAGGATCTAAAGGACTAACAGGAAACAAAGGGTCGAAAGGATATAAAGGTCTTGAAGGCAATAAAGGATACAAAGGTCAAAAAGGACAAAAAGGATACAAGGGAATAAAAGGCATAAAAGGTGTAAAGGGACAAAAAGGTTACAAAGGAAAGAAAGGTTTTCAAGGGATAAAAGGGTATAAAGGATTTAAAGGAATGGCGGGGAACAAAGGAAATAAAGGTATGAAGGGATACAAAGGAGAAAATGGACAAAAAGGAAATAAAGGTTTTAAAGGAATGAAGGGATATAAAGGACAAAAGGGAATAAAGGGATACAAAGGAAATAAAGGACAGAAAGGATATAAAGGACTTAAAGGACAAAAGGGGTATAAGGGAAACAAAGGCATGAAAGGTTATAAGGGGTACAAAGGACATACAGGATATAAAGGAGACAAGGGTGATAAAGGTATGAAGGGATATAAAGGACATAAAGGATATAAAGGAAATAAAGGTGAGAAAGGTAACAAAGGATTAAATGGTCAAAAAGGTTCCAAAGGATCGAAGGGAATGGAGGGATTAAAGGGATACAAGGGACATATAGGAACTAAAGGATACAAAGGACAAAAAGGACTTAAAGGCTACAGAGGCCAAAAAGGATACAAAGGACTTAAAGGACAGAAAGGTTATAAGGGACATAAAGGAATGAAAGGAATCAAGGGTTACAAAGGGCAGAAGGGTAATAAAGGGTACAAGGGATCGAAAGGGTATAAAGGATTTAAAGGACAGAAAGGACAAAAAGGTGGAAAGGGTTTCAAAGGACAGAAAGGATTAAAGGGATATAAAGGTCAAAAAGGTTACAAAGGTCACAAAGGAATGAAAGGATATAAAGGATTTAAAGGACAGAAAGGTCTTAAAGGATATAGAGGACAAAAAGGATTAAAAGGAAATAAGGGACAGAAAGGATTTAAAGGTTACAAAGGTATGAAAGGAATAAAGGGAAATAAAGGACATAAAGGACAGAAAGGATACAAAGGGCAAAAGGGATATAAAGGATTTAAAGGACAAAAAGGAAACAAAGGATTTAAAGGTCTGAAAGGGAATAAGGGATACAAAGGAATTAAAGGATATAACGGAGGAAAAGGACAGAAAGGATTTAAAGGGAACAAAGGTTCTAAAGGATTGAAAGGATACAAAGGACATAAAGGTGGCAAAGGAAATAAAGGTCATAAAGGGTATAAGGGTAAAAAAGGAACAAAGGGGAATAAAGGTTATAAAGGGAAAAAAGGAAACCAAGGAAAAAAGGGACAAAAGGGTTATAAAGGACAAAAGGGATACAAAGGAATTAAAGGTATACAAGGGCATAAAGGAGAAAAAGGAGTTAAAGGTTACAAAGGTATGAAAGGACTAAAAGGATACAAAGGACAAAAAGGCCTACATGGACAGAAAGGACAGAAAGGGTTCAAAGGTTACAAAGGCCAGAAAGGGAATAAAGGACATAAAGGTCAAAAAGGTTATGATGGATTAAAGGGAATAAAAGGAAATAAAGGATATAAAGGACAGAAAGGAATCAAAGGTAACAAGGGACAAAAGGGATACAAGGGCCAGAAAGGAACAAAAGGATACAAAGGAAATAAAGGACATAAAGGATATAAAGGAGAAAAAGGACAAAAGGGATACAAAGGAAGTATAGGACAGAAAGGATACAAAGGATTCAAAGGTCAAAAAGGGAACAAAGGGAACAAAGGACAAAAAGGATATAAAGGTATTAAAGGAATGAAAGGATACAAAGGAAACAATGGACAGAAAGGCCAGAAAGGATATAACGGATTTAAGGGTGAAAAAGGACAAAAAGGTTTTAAAGGACAAAAAGGTTACAAAGGTTTAGAAGGATTTAAAGGACACAAAGGTAACAAAGGACAGAAAGGTTATAAAGGACAAAAGGGAGAAAAGGGGTACAAAGGAATTAAGGGTATGAAAGGTGTAAAGGGATATAAAGGGACAGAGGGGCACAAAGGGCAAAAAGGGCTAAAGGGATATAAAGGATACAAAGGTCAGAAAGGAAATAAAGGAGGTAAAGGAATAAATGGATACAAAGGTAGTAAGGGTAAAAAGGGATTAAAAGGAATCAAGGGAATGAAAGGATTCAAAGGAAACAAAGGAAGTAAAGGATTGAAAGGATTAAAAGGACAACAAGGTTTGAAAGGAAGTAAGGGACAAAAAGGCATTAAAGGATACAAAGGACAAAAAGGACACAAAGGTGCAAAGGGATTGAAGGGATACAAAGGAAATAATGGACAAAAGGGATATAAAGGAACCAAGGGAATTAAAGGATACAAAGGATTGAAAGGAGACAAGGGACACAAAGGTTATAAAGGTCTAAAAGGACAGAAAGGATACAAAGGATATAAAGGACAAAAAGGTCAAAAAGGTTACAAAGGATACAAAGGAATGAAAGGACAGAAAGGAAATAAAGGATACAAAGGACAAAAAGGAATGAAAGGTTATAAAGGAATGAAAGGATACAAAGGTTATAAGGGACATAAAGGAAATAAAGGACAAAAGGGATACAAAGGTACTAAAGGACAAAAAGGCTACAAAGGACAAAAAGGTTATAAAGGATTAAAAGGTGTTAAGGGACAACGAGGTCAACGAGGAGCAAAAGGACTTAAAGGCTTTAAAGGAGAGAAAGGCGACAAAGGATCAGAAAAAGGAATAAAGGGTATGTCCTTACTTATATCTGTCAGTGTCTAATCAATACAGATTTTAATCATTGCTTTGTACATTTTTGATAGTTTCAGAAACTTCCGTAAATCCCTTTATAGATGTTGATTAATAATCATTAAAGCAAGTAAAATATCATTTTTTTATAAGTTTTATTCAATGATTACTAGTCTGCGATACTTTTAACAGTATTTTAATTAACAGTAAAAAAAATTTTTTTATATAGAAATGAATAATGATGGTCAATTATATAAAGAAATTATAATCTACGGAATATGTTTGGTTTTGATGTTATATTTGTTATTCTCGTGGTGTTTTGTCTATTGCTTGGTCCGTTTCTGTGTGTGTTGCGTTTCGGTGTTGTGTCGTTGTTCTCCTCTTATATTTAATGCGTTTCCCTCGGTTTTAGTTTGTTACCCCGATTTTGTTTTTTGTCCATGGATTTATGAGTTTTGAACAGCGGTATACTACTGTTGCCTTTATTTTTTGGCTACCTCGTTTTGTGTTTAAAAGTTTTTAACCTAATCAGTTATTTACTATCGTATTTTGTCGGTCAGGGTCTGTTTCACTCGTTAAATAGTTAAGCTTTATTGAAAACATTTTTGTTTCAAACTTTCAACAAAGAGAATTATAAGAGTTTATACCCATATACTTATTGCCGATGAAGTAATATCTCCCATTATTTTCTATAGTACGAGTTGCACTTACCTTTGTGCTACTTTAAGATCACAAATACAACAAAACGTTTTTTCATCTTGTGATTTTAACTTCCCAAGAACTTATACCACTCTTTAAAGATAAAGGTCAAACTAAAGACCATTTAAATTTTCTTGATTTCCCTTAATTATGTCCATTGATATTTACTTGATGTCACACACTAGTGTGGTCCGTTTTATATTACTTGATGTCATTCACTAGTGTCCATTCTAGATTACTTGATGTCTGTCACTAGTGTCCATTTTAGATTACTTGATGTCTTTCACTAGTGTCCATTCTAGATTACTTGATGTCTTTCACTAGTGCTCGTATTATATTACTTGATGTCATTCACTAGTGTCCATTTTATATTACTTGATGTCATTTATTAGTGTCCATTTTAGATTACTTGATGTCTTTCACTAGTGTCCATTCTAGATTACTTGATGTCTTTCACTAGTGTCCATTCTAGATTACTTGATGTCTGTCACTATTGTCCATTCTAGATTACTTGATGTCTTTCACTAGTGTCCATTCTAGATTACTTGATGTCTGTCACTAGTGTCCATTTTAGATTACTTGATGTCATTTACTAGTGTCAATTCTAGATTACTTGATGTCTGTCACTAGTGTCCATTCTAGATTACTTGATGTCTTTCACTAGTGTCCATTTTGGATTACTTGATGTCTTTCACTAGTGTCCATTATAGATTATTGGATGTCATTTATTAGTGTCCGTTTAAGATTATTTGATGTCATTTACTAGTGTCCATTCTAGATTACTTAATGTCTGTCACTAGTGTCCATTCTAGATTACTTGATGTCTTTCACTAGTGTCCATTTTAGATTACTTGATGTCTTTCACTAGTGTCCATTATAGATTATTGGATGTCATTTATAAGTGTCCGTTTAAGATTATTTGATGTCATTTACTAGTGTCCATTCTAGATTACTTAATGTCTTTCACTAGTGTCCATTCTAGATTACTTGATGTCTTTCACTAGTGTCCATTTTAGATTACTTGATGTCTTTCACTAGTGTCCATTATAGATTATTGGATGTCATTTATTAGTGTCCGTTTAAGATTACTTGATGTCTTTCACTAGTGTCCATTTCAGATTACTTGATGTCTTTCACTAGTGTTCATTCTAGATTACTTGATGTTTTTCACTAGTGTCCATTTTAGATTACTTGATGTCATTTACTAGTGTCCATTTTATATTACTTGATGTCTTTCACTAGTGTCCGTTTTAGATTACTTGATGTCTTTCACTAGTGTCCGTTTTAGATTACTTGATGTCTTTCACTAGTGTCCGTTTTAGATTACTTGATGTCTTTCACTAGTGTCCGTTTTAGATTACTTGATGTCTTTCACTAGTGTCCGTTTTAGATTACTTGATGTCATTTACTAGTGTCCATTTTAGATTACTTGATGTCATTTACTAGTGTCCATTTTAGATTACTTGATGTCATTTACTAATGACCATTTTAGTTAACTTTAGTTTACTACCTTAACTTCTATTAATTTTAGTTCGCTTAATGTCATTTACTACTATCCATTTCAATTTAGTTGATGTCATTTATTGATGTCTGTTTAAGTTTTCTTTATTAATATACATTTAGAACTTTCTTTATTCTTTTCCATTTTTATCATAAAAATATACTTCCTTAAGGTACCGGTTACCGGTAAATATTTGATCAAAATATTTTACGTAGTCAATTAGTTGTTGCGTTTAATAAGTGTTTAGCTCACCTGACCTACATGGCCAAGTGAGCTTTTCTTATCACTTTGCGCCTGTCGTCCGTAGTCGTCGTTGTCGTCCGTTATTTTGTTTTTAATTTTTACCTTATATAAACTATGATATTTAGAGAAAAAAAACATTTGTTTTCTGTTATGCCTTATTATGATAGATAAATAAACACTCTAAATCACATAAGCGATCACTAAGACAAGATCTATGATAAGCCAATGAAACTAAACAGACTAAAAGACCATTGATACACGATCAACAAAAAAGAGATTGTTGTCATGGTCTATTATCGTCTACAACGTTGAAGAGTAGGCTTTGTTTGATATTTCCATAGACCAAGGTGAGCGAGACAGGCTCTTGGGAGCCTTTAGTTCTTTTATCTTGAACTTTAACTGCCCCTTTTTGCTATAATTGTTAAAGTCAAAACAAACATAAATCGTGCTTGTCTTTATCATCCATTTCAATCATATGAGAATGCGAATAAATCGTTAGTTTTCCCCGCACTACACCGTAACTTAATAAACAATGAAATATATCTTTACACAATCACGCAAGGGCTAATAAAGATTTATACCATACATAGTATTTGTAAACAAGAATCTATCAATATTGAACTTTTTGCTTGTACAAAACCCAAAAAGAAACAATCAACAAAACTTTACAATTAGAAAAAGAACACATTTCTAGTTGTACACACATAAGAGTACTAGTAGAACATTAGTACGCGTAGTAATATAAACTAAGTAGTAGCAGTCAATGTCAAACGCCATAGCCACGTAATAGTAGATTATTAGATAACACTTCATAACGAGAGTTAGAAGGGGAAGCGAAAACGTAAAGAAAATAAAAAGGAATCCCCAAGAATCAAAGTGTATATCGATTATATAGTATATTGCATCATACAATTGTTTCACAGAGCTTGAATTGTTGAGTTTTATAAAATATTAAAAAAAATATTTTAGGAAAAGTAGGACGAAGAGGAAAAAGAGGTCCAGATGGGGTAGGTTAAGTTTTTACATAGTTGTGACATTAAATCGACCTTATATTGTTGTTGCTATTTTGCATAAAGAATAGAAAATAATTTGTCACTATTAAAATGCATTAGAACTTAAGTATAAGATCTTCAATAGTGTCAATGTCAAATCCACACATTAAAAATCTAAGTGAGTGAGGTCTATTTTCGTAATCTAAAGGAGAATAACGGTGCTTTATAAGTTGCATTGTTTTAGACGTTAATACATGTAATTAAAAATTGCCAACGCACTCTAACAAACTGGTTATGGTCAATGAAAGTCATTTATATCACAATAAACTCTACATCTATAATTTGGCATGGTTGCCAATGAGGCAAATATTCAAACATAAATAAAGTAGATGTGAGCAATAATAGTCCTTCAACAATGAGAACAACTCATGCCGTATACACGTATGCCGTCATAAATAAACGAAACAATTTAACATATCATGCAACGTCATTTAGAAACCAACATCCTGATTATTTAACTTTTTTTATTACAAATAATAAGAAAATAGAAGAGAAACCAAAACCAAGATGTTTACGTAATAGAATACCAAATATTGGAGTATAATATCGTAAGACCTGGTATGATAAAATTGCTGCTAAGTTTTAAGAGAAATAGTCGGATAGCTGTCAGTCTCAATATTGAAAATATGGTGCAATTTTCAATCATTTTATCTTTATAAAAGTTCGCTTCACAATAGATGAAAACGTATATTTCTTCAAAGTGTTTGATATTTTATTCATTTAGGCTCTGATGTAGAAGTCAAAGAACAAATTGAATGTACATAAACAAGGTACTGTATATTAGTAGTTTACATCAAAACGAATACTTAATGAACAAAAAGAGAAATTATCTAAATGATTTTTGATGCAATTTAAAAGGCATATGCAGTGAACAAAAATATTTGCAATTGCATTGCTAGCCTAGTGTTCCTTTATACGGAAGGGTTTATATCTAAAGGTATTAGCGCTGTTATACGGAAGGGTCGAGATCTAACGGTGCCTGTTCTTTTATACGGATTGGTTTAGATCTAAAGGTATTAGCGATGTTATATGAAAGGGTCGAGATCTGACGGTGCCTGTTCTTTTATACGGAAGGGTTTAGATCTAAAGGTATTAGCGCTGTTATATGAAAGAGTCGAGATCTGACGGTGCCTGTTCTTTTATACGGAAGGGTTTAGATCTAAAGGTATTAGCGTTGTTATATGGAAGGGTTGAGATCTGACGGTGCCTGTTCTTTTATACGAAAGGTTAGATCTAAAGGTATGAGCGCTGTTATATGGAAGGGTCGAGATCTGACGGTGCCTGTTCTTTTATACGGAAGGGTTTAGATCTAAAGGTATTAGCACTGTTATATGGAAGGGTCGAGATCTGACGTTGCATGTTCTTTTCTACGGGTATACGAAAGAGTTTGGAACTGAAGGTATTAGTTTAACCTAACCACATCAATATATACCTGTTTCAAGTCGGAATCCCGATTTGTGGTTGTCGCATATTTTATCTTAATGTGTTTATGTTATCACTGTAAAGTAGTGGTTATTGCAGATCTTTGACTCGGTAATTTCTGTTTCGATAACTCATCCCTTATCTATTTTATTTAGAGCTAGATATAGCACACATGTCACTCAATGACAATCATATGACCTATATTTTTCCATTCTTAGTTTGCTATCACATTGACCTAAATCATTAAAGACGTTCAGACTATAATCAGTTTGAAATATTTTTCAAATATTTGTATTCACAGATATAATCCGTACAGCATATTGGCAGTTCAGACTCCTATATTATACAGTGTGAAGTGTATCTAATAGTTTTCTGATAAATGGACAGACAAAAGAATCAAGGACAATAAAATGTGAAATATGAATATCTGTGTTGCCGCTTTTAAGAGATAGAATATTTAAATGGTCCATATGTATTGGATTTTCAAAAATGTTTTCCGTTCAAGTGCTGATGGTTTCATTTTGAATTGTTACACACACATACATATAAAATACAGTTTGGATATTGAAATACATTGTATTACTTATTTCCATGAGTACTTATAATAGAATTGTCATCGGTTACATTTACAAACCATTAAAATTATCTCATAATGCGTAAATAAATAAATACTTGGACTATTCCATAATGTACTATAACGCAATTATTATAGTCATGATATATTAAATTAAATCTAGCTAGCAAGTTGACGATACAAAATTAATGGGTATATTCAGCTATTTATTATTACATTTTATTGATTTCATGTACAAATTGTATATATAATAAAGCATTTAAATGGATTTTTTTCTTTTCATTTTTTTCAATTCAGCATTAACGATTTATGATATTCAATTCTCGAGACGCTTGCATTCAATTGATTAAATCAACAAGATTTCTTTAAAGTTTTGTTTTACCTGAAACACGATTATTACAAACGGAATAACACCTTAATAATTATACAGTGATGTTGTTTATCGAGCTTTAAATTTAAAAATGATCTGGGAAAAAAGAGCCGTAAGATACCAAAGCAATCAAAAGCAAAAATTGAAAAAACAAAAACAAATAAAACAGTACACAAAGCAAAACGAATCCCACTAAAAACTGGGGGTGCTTTGGATGGGTAAGCACAGCCTGCTCTACATGCGACACCTGCCGTGTTACTCCTTTACAATATGTTGATAAGTTATATCACGTGATTAGACATCATGCAATTTATCTGATAGATTATTATCTAACCTAAAGACACAACCAGGTTCTGGAAACTGGTCATGTCAAAGGTTTCCAACCCTGAAATTTTGAAATTGAAACAAACTCTTTCATGACAAAGGATAGTGTTGCACACTAATTGAGCACAAAGAATAAACAATTAATGCATTAGAAACACGAAGCCCTTTAAAACAGTCCTAATGATAATCGCAGTTGCTCCGAAAGGGTAACCAGATCCTGTTCCACATTTCGCAAATATTGTGCTAAACTTGTAAGTATACATAAGTTGTTAAGTCTTATTCGGTAGATCACATTCGATGATAAATGGAACGGTATTGTGGTTACAACAATTGGAACATATCCATCATTAAAAGTTTAAAAGGGCGTAACTCATCAGCTTGATACAAGGCAGACAAATCATTTAACAACAACACAGGGTGGACGCTGCTGGGGGTTTATACATTCCTAAGAACAAACAAAGACATTAAGTACAGATCTGAAAGTACTTACTCATTCACTAGTAATACATTTATTACCCTGTTTGAAATCCAAAACAATCAGAACAGGAAATAGCCAACGATTTGTTATCTTCTATGTCATTTGGTCTCTGATAAAGAAGAGATGTCTGACCGGCAATTACACCACATCTTTTTTTTATATATATTAAACGAGTTCTTAAATCTTATAGTATGACTTAGACGGTTATGCTCTAAAACATGTTATCTGTTTGGACTCAATATGTTTGGTATTGATCTGAATAAAAAAAAATGTTAATTTAGTATTGTTCACACTTCGGGTTCCGTTCATCCTATTTCGACTCTTCAAAATATATTAAATTGAGGTTTATTATATGGCCTTCCAAATACTGTTTCGATTACTAACATCACTGAAAAGAGGTAAATATAAAACCGGTTTTCTCAAAATGTCTTTGACGATCACATTCTAAATTCTTTTACAGAAATTTAAAGAGGACAATTGCATAGAACTGATATAAATAAAAGCCCTCTGCATTTTTTATATATACATTCATATTTCAAGATGGCAACATGACAATATACTGATATAAATAGTCTTTATCCCATTTCATACAGATAAATCATTCAAGATTCTAATTTCTTATTTCATTTTATATGCAAGGCAATTGAATGGAAAACATTCTGTCTCTTAAATCTTTTCGCAAATATATATATAAAAAAAAGAATTTTATTTTACCTGTACTTTTTAGGTATGCATATATATTATTTAATGTATCCATAGCAACAAAACATAACAAGAACAAAAAACAAAAACAAAAAAGATGTAATTTAAGGGTTCATTAATCATTTCTGCCAATTTTTGCTCTGTTTGCTGATATACCCTGGCATGGGTTTCTTGCTGGTTACAGCTAATTATGGAAAATCCGGATGCACATTTTGCTTGCGGAATACCATCTTATCTGCAGGTTTATAGTTTTTGTTTGGTTTTAAATCGATACCTAAGATCCATTTTGTTACATCTGGTGATCCGTTTGTTGAACGTGAGGTGCAAACATTTGAACACCATATCCGGATTTCGACAATTAATGTCTCTTCAGTTATGTTAGGAATCGAAACGGGATTTGGACGGCCTTAAAATTAACCTCAACTGAGGATAGACTCGTGAATTTTGAATCAGTCGAAATAGGATGAACAGATCATATAAACACGAAGGCAAATATAATACAAGCCCATACGAAAAAATATAAACAAGTCTAAATTGAAAACAAAGTTCAAACCGCAATTTTGAGACATAGATTTTTTGAGAGAAAAAAACAGTGTTGATATTGCAGAGTGTTGAGCTATACTGGTATAGAAAATTGGTCATCGGCATTTTTTGTGAAAGCAAATCCCTAAAGCATTTTGAACACAATCACTTAATGTGGTGTTCTTTTCATTTTAAAGCTATGTTCGTCATTAAAACTATGAATGGAGTGGCATCAACGATAACGATGAGATATTCACTTTATATTTGTGCATCAAAAAGCGCATTTCAAGATTTACCTCATCAGGAACGCTAAAACCTAGAAAACCATGATCCTAAGCATTGCTTGTACACATCCTGTCAACAACAATTCTGTATAAAAAAAACTTTATCGAATGGACAGCGAGAACACAGACAATTGATGCAGGGTGGAGTGTTCCCAAAACATATTTAGCCTCATAACGTTATTTAAGTGTCTGTCCAAAGTCAGAATCACGTAATTCAGTGGGTGTCGTTATTCCGCTGTCTTCAAAATGTTTTTTGGTTTATTGTTCTGTATTGATGAGACATATAGATTTTTTGAGTGAAAAAAACCAGTGTTGATATTGCAGAGTGTTGAGCTATACTGGTATAGAAAAACAGGCTGTTAGTTTTCACGTTTTAAAATCTTCAAATGCTTTTATTTTAAGGTCTTTTATGACTTACTATATGGCATGAGTTTTGTGAATTGTTGAAGGCTTAGAGCGTTTTATAGTTGCTGACATCTATTTCGGTTTAGTATCTAGTAGACAGGTGTGTCCTTGTCAATCATGTCATGTCCCCTTATTTCTAAAATGAAAACACATAAACAGTAATTCAATTATATTTATTGTGAATATAAAAAAGAAAATTTGGTATGATTGCCAATGAGACAACTCTCCACAAGTGACCAATTGAAGTATCTTTGTATTAGAGAAATACATATTTGAGACTGTATTAGTGATTTGTATCTGTATATGAGTTTAGAAGAGTAAAATAAAATTAATACCAAGAAAGAGTGAAATTACCTTTAAAATCAGAAAAATTTCCTAAATTTTCGCACAGTTTAATAAATGTTACAACTAAAGCAGAGGAAAAACAATTATGTTTTGATAAATCATTTTCGACAAATCAAAAAGATAATGAAAATAAAACATGCGAAGAGTGAAAAAAATCTTTTATCTTCGAAAATTTGAATTGTAACAAAACTGTCTAATAAGGCAAACTAAAAAACAAAATCAAGACAAAACGAAATACGAAGAAAACACCCAATGATATGATCATGGTATCTGATATAAGAACAAATTGTATTTCTTTATGAGATTAGTGTAGATCGAGAATAATATCTTAAAACACATATTCTGAAGCAGTTTGTTGGGTAGCTATGAATAACTATGAGAATTCATATATTTTACATTGAAATATAATGTAAATGCTCATTAGACAATAAGACAAATTGGTTCCAAATGTAAAGCATTGGGCTACATGTATCGGCATTTCTCTTTAGAATATTGTTGAATTCTGTTAAAATTTTAAAGATAAAGAACGCTTCAATAAGTGGAAATAGTTAAAAGGCTATGGAATTCGATTTCAGGCAATGCTAGCACTAAAAGTAGAATATTGCCAGTATATGTATTTACAGATGCAGATCATGTGTATGTCTCACTTCATTAAACGTTGTACTGTTGTTAAAAAGAGGTAATTTCATATTCACATAATTCTAAATAAATATCAGATTTAATACAACCTAACAATGTTTGATAATTTAATGTTTTTAAATAATGGAACGAAACTTCATTCTTCATTTATGACGACATTGTGTTAAACACTGAGAGGAGACTAAAAACACATCAAAGATGCGAAGCTTAAATGTCACTGCAAACACACGTTTCGTCCACCTACGGAACATCAATGGCGCAACAAATTACAAAAAGTTTAACTAAAAACTATGTAGGATTTTAAAGTGCATTGCACACCAAATAATTAAGAAAGTTTAAGTCAAATACGGCTAAGGTTAATCATGATTCATGAAGATGAGAAATTGTAGGAAGCTTTCTTTAAACAAGTGCAAAACTTGTCATATGACACCAACTAGCTATCAAATATTCAAGTTTTATTCATGCACTGCTTTGCCATCGAGAGATATATAACAAATTGACAAATGTAAACACATTCAAAAATGAATTATATTTACTAAGTATTCAAACGCTTGCGATTTGTTTTCCTTATTCTGTAATCAATGAAAATTACGTTTTCTTTGGGGGCTTTACTTAGTTCGCATAATGTTAGGTAAATTACATGTCCGTCGATTTATTAATACGTCAGCATTGTTAAGTTTTGTCTAATATTTCATTTAAAATTATCAAATTATCAAGACAACAAGCATTTAAAAAAAAACGGTTTTCATTTTTACCTAAAAAGCGATCTCATAGACTACCATTTTTTCATTTTCAAACGATGTTTTACTTTAAAAAAAAAGTTACATAACAAAGGTGCAAGAACAAATCAACGGTATAATTTGTTTATACGCATTTGTTACGTGAGAGGTTTTACTAACTACAGGAATAAAACCAGATTAAGTCTACTTTTTCTATATACATAAGAAAATAATTGTACTAATTCAGGAATTTGACAGTTGTTTTCCATTCGTTTTATGTATTTGGCTTTTGATTTGCCATTTGACCTTCCGTTTTCGCGTCTGGCGTACTAAATTATAATCCTGGTACTTTTGATAACTAATTTGACTTTCCTTTGAGTTCTGTATTTTTGTTATTTTACTTTGTATTCGCAAGAAAAGTGTCTATGAATTTGTACTTCGCATAGTTGTATGAATTTACAAACATTTTATTGCATTCAACTTTAAATTAATTGACGAATTGGAAGGCGTATAAACTAAAGGGAACGTTCCAAAAATGCGGGTGAAAGTTGATATTTTAAGAAACGTATTGAAAAATTAACTTTTGTGTTTTTACATGAAACTAGTTAGTTTTAAACAGAACCAACTCGGTAAGTTCGTATGATGCATAAATAAATTGACTTTGTGTCACAGCTTTATGAAACGAATCCGCGAAAGATATTTTCTGTATCGTGTTCTTTGCATAATTGTGATCAATCAAAGTATTTTATCATTCACATTTCCTTTTAATATCTTTAACAGGTTCTTAACTGATGTCTGGTCTGCTAGGACATTTCACAGGATGATTTAATTCACATTTACCTGTTGATATCAACAATATTTTCTTGTAGTTCTGGGTTGTCTGCTTGTAACATATTGCATATATGCGGTTTTGTTTTCATCACATTTAACTGTTGGTATCTACCCTCTGTTCTTGTAATTGTCGGTTGTCTGCATGTAGCATTGCATATTGGCGGTATTGTTTTCATCACATTTAACTGTTGGTATCTAACATTTGTTCTCACAATGCAGGTGTGTCTGCTGTGATCCATCACAGTAATAGGTTGTTCATACTCACCTGTCTACAAAATGGGGAGTAAAGTAAGGGATGTATGATCGATAAAAAGTTACTATATAACTTGCAGAAGCATATACAAACCCATAATGGGGCCAATGGAATTTAAATGTTGTTAATATTTCATCCAGGAGTAAGCTTAACTCGCCATATTTGTTTTTCGTTCAGTTTTGGTGCATAAATTAGACTATTAGTTTTCGCGTTTGAATTATTTTACATGTGTCATTCCGGGTCCTTTTATAGCTGACAATGCGGTATGGGTTTTGCTCATTGTTGCAGGCCATACGGTGACCCATAGTGTTAATTTATGTGTCATTTGGTCTCATTTGGAGAGTTGTCTCATTTGCAATCATACCACATCTTCTTTTCTATATAGTAATAGATACTGACATTTTTAACATTTTTCAATTCAAGTGAGGGATACCTGGTTCACCAAAACCCGAATATATCAGACTCATTTTAAGTCATTTGAATTATATTTACCGAAAATTATAAGCCATGACAGATATAAAAAAGTTTTTAAAGGCATAACTATCAATCCATGTAGGTGGTGATATTTTTGCAATGAATTACTTTTTATGTGTTGTCCTTTTAATATTAACCAATGGATATTCCGTAGGGCTGTTTCTATAAATCTTATTTCACTCATTCTGACTAACAGACTTCAGCAACATTATTTGCTCATAATTCAATGATACGCACAAAATTAGGTATTACATGTACTACAATCCTATGAAACATTCCAGAACAAAAATATGCTGATATCGCAATATAGAAAAAAACAAAATAATCATATATTAATATTTTATATTATGAATTTTATTCTAATCCATTTTAGAATATCATGCGTTCATTATATCATTATCAACACAGCTGTATAATTAAAACCCACAAACAAAATCATTTTATAATATGGCTGATCGAAAAAGAACTATATAGACATGGATCGCACATTCTAATCTATTTTCATGTACTTTTGTACTTTGTTTTACTTTTGCACAGTTCATACATTAAAGTTGGTTAGAAACTTAGATGAAAGCTGTACACTTTGACAAAAAAAAAAACAAACAAGATCATCAATTGTTTTTAAAAAGAATAAAGAATTCGAAGCTTATTTTATTTTGTTCTGATGTAAGTACTTAAGACAATGATCTGATTAACACGATAAAAAATAACCAGGCAAATAGTTATCAAAGGTACCAGAATTATAATTCATTACGCCAGACGTGCGCTTCGTCTACATAAGATTCATCAGTGACGCTCATATCAAAATAGTTAAACATATCACAAAGTACAGATAACAATTGTTTCTTTTTTCTTCTTGTGTCTTAAACAATCGTATTAACTTGAATAATTTCCATCTCATACGAATGAAGAAATATATAAGGCCATTAACTTGTTGGAACATATTTTAAACAACATCTGAATCTTCATACGTCAAAAGCAATGCCACATATGTGCATGCTTTTTATTTCAAGGAAAAAGGCGCTAAACTAATAAAAGTATTGAATTGATTTTTACTCTCTCTCATTTCAACTTTCAGATAATTTAAGAGAAATACAAAGAGTTTTATCATCTCCCTCTTTTCTTCCTATCACAAAGAAGTCAATTCTTTTCTAAAGTATATCTTCTAGAGATTTCCGTGCAATTACAATACACCAACAATCATTGCATACTGGTATATGATTGTCTGAATATCAAACTTACTTTACCGAAATTTCTATACTACTACTTTTATTGTTTGGAATAAATTATATTCGATTCTGAAGCTTTTTCGATCATTACTAATTAACCACAGAAATATTTGTTTCGAGGATTTTCTTGATACGTTCTAGCTTTAAAAACACGCCTAATCGTGACAAAATATGACAATCTAAATAAAACGTTTGCACTTCAGTAATTCTGTTGTCATTCTTAAGACCTAGGTAAAAAAAAAAAAGAGTCCATAAATTGAACTAAGGGTAGATAAAACTCCAAATTGTTTGCCTTGTGATTTCCAATGCTTATTTGCCTTTTAGCAGTATTTCTTTTCAAGTACAGAACATTTCTGAAAATAAATTTGTTGGATACTATTGATCTCACAAAAATATGACAACCAAACAATACAATTAACTCACAAACGACATATATATGGCAATATACGATCTGTCACAATAAGGAGAGCATGATTTGAAGAAAACTATAATTTTTCGATTACCTGAGTAAATTTGATAAAATAATCAAAGATCTGATGCTTTTTATACATCATTTTTATAAATCTATAACAAATACTAGTTTAAACTGTAGACAAATGAAATCTAAAGACAAATGAAATGAATTACTACAAAAGTGCTTACCTCATAAGCCCGTATATAACGAACATATTATTGTTAACTAGACACAAATAAATAATTCAAGTAAGACAAAGTTCCAGTTCAGCTTTTCAAACAATTAGAGCATATGATTAATAAAGCTTGTCGTATGATTAAAGAGGAGACATCTATTTCAAGACCACAGAACAATGACATAAACATTTATAAGTCACAACATAAAGCAAAAACCAGAATGTATTGCCAAACAGAGGCAAATATATCAATGGGACATTCAAACTCATAAGTCAAAAATAAACTGACAACGTCATGGCAAATTATAAGAAAAAGCCCAAAAACAACAACCCAACAGTACACAAAACACATCATAGGAAACTTAAGACTAAGCAATACAAATATAACCAAAACCTGGGACAAACAACCTACGCTCAAACAATTAACAAAAACAAATATGGCAGTAAGCAACTAACACCAGCCACTAAACCAGATAGTCATGGCTTCCCGAAGGCATATATATAATGAGGCGGGATGATAAATGTGTGTGAGCGTTCAACCTTTGGACAAAGATATAGAATCACAACATATGAACAACATAAAAAATTGAAATTGAAAGGGTTTAACTCACTATATCGACAAGAGGCACACCAAAATAAAAAAACAACCCGAAAAGTACAAAAACGCTATAAAGCCAATAAGTAATATATGTTCCTAGTTCAAAATAACAATCGGAGAAAACCCTATGAAGTTGGCTTTAAGAAGGTTTTTCCTCGTTGAATTTTATCAATAGCTTCTTATTAGAATCTTGAATATATTAATATAGAACAGGACAATGATTGTTCTCTTTATCATGTGTATTTTAAAGTCAGCTTCCTCTGCAAATATCAGCAGTATACTATGCGATATAATAAGATCATTCTCGATTATCAAAAGCAAAACATATTATCAAGGTCTCATAACGTGTTAATACGTTTTGTATTAAAAGAAAGTTACTGAGTTTGGCGTTAAACAATGACTCAAAACAAAACTGGAACAGGTCTAAGAGTTCACATTTGTCGTCGATAGGAATAACTATAAACTGTAGAAGCTTTATTGAAGAAAATTCAAAGTTTATGTTAAGGAGAAATTAAAAAGATTTATTTGTCTCATTATAGTTCTGTGTTTTTTATTACAGAAAAAGGACTTTTTATGACTTGATGCAAATTATCTTGCAATCACACATTTCAATAGACCGTGTTATCATATCAGAATAATTTGGTTTGAAGAGATTTTGTTGGCGTGTAGTAAAGGGTTTGAAAAAAGTCACAACTGTCAACCACATTAACTTAAGCTTAAGTGTACTTCACATCGGTTGACAATATTTCTTCGGAGTAACAATCTGCTCTTTCACCTCTCAATTCTGTGCTATTTATCTTTGATATAAGATCTAAACGTGTTAAATTATTTTAATTTTGAATTGTTTGGAACGTTTTATACGTATATAATGAGACCTACAATTCGTTGTCTTTCATCAAAATCATTCAGTATATATATATAAATATTTTGTTTAGATGTAATATATCTTTGTCTGTTGAATCTTCAATTTCGATAAGATGAAAAAAAAATCACACATTTGATGAACTATGTCTAAATCAAAATTTAAGGTAATATTATTATACTGATATGTTCAGCTCTCGTATATCGATTCGGAAGAAATGAAGCAATGATAATTCAAACTCAGACAAAATGTAACAATCGGTAAAACACACAATTTATAATAATACATAATCGGTAAAATCTCACATAAGTACTACTGGTATATTAGATCGCAAAAATGATTTGAGACACTTAGCATCGTTAATCAATTCTTGATAATGACCGTAAAACTATATATCATTTAGTGTCGTTTTTAGTATTCTACCTGATTACTCAGTTAGAGCATACAACGTACAGGAAAAACACACCTAAATGCAGTTCGTTTTGCGTAATTGATCCATGTTTTTCAATTATATCTAAATTGAGTAAAAATGGATCAAATTATTTTGTTCTGAGGACACACCAATTTAATTTCTTGTTCTACGAATTTTTGGACTCCAAAATTTGGGGCGAGCGAGCGATTTGAAAATTTTAATAAAAAAATATTTAATTTGAAAATTTTTGAGGCAAAGCTTGAAAAGTAAAGGCGAGCGATTATTATTTTTTTTTGTAAACATAAAATAGTAGGTTTTGGCAATATTAAAACTTGATTTATCACTTGTACTTTGTCATTTCTTTAATTTCTGAAGTATTTTTTCCCTGTTCACCAAGAAATATTTAAATCTGGTCTATGTATGTGTAACTGACAATGATACAATTCTCAATCCAAGTCATAATCAGTTTTGGGGCAACCCCCTTAATGTTATAAATATCCCTTTTACATGTTTTATGAGGGATCAATACAAAATATATTTGTTTGTACAAAAGGGCTTATATTTTCTCAAAGAACTATATATCTATCTGGTATTAAATGGTCAAAACATGTCCAAGAACTTTTGTAATATTCCTGGACTTTAACCATGTTAACACATTTACTTTAACAGTTTAATATTATTCAAAATAAGTGTACCCCTCTTTTAGAAAAGTTGTTTAACATATGATGTAACTTTCCTCGTTTTGAGTACAAAATTCTAAGTTTTCAAAGGTTTTGTATAGAAGAACTAAACAAATCCTTGGTATTTCTATTTTCTTTTCTACATTAGTAAAATGACCCCTTGCCTGAGGGAGGGTTGTTCTCAACCTGATAATAACAAATACAGGTCAAAGCACGGCCTTTTACACATGGCTTTGATACAGACCAAACAGAAAGCTAAACAGGACCCCAAAATTATTAGCGTACACAATTCGAACAGGAAAACCAACGATCTAATGTATATATCCGAACCGGAAAATACCAATGAACCACATCAACAAATGATAACTGATGAACGACAGGCCCCTGAATCAATCAGGACAGGTGCATAAACATGCAGCGGCTATGGATAGTTTGTTTCGCCAGCATACAACATAATTGCAGTTGAAGGCAAATCCTTCAGAAGTTCTTTGTACTTTATTCTAACAACGAACATTTTTTGATAGGGAATATAAGTAAGGGGGAAAGAAACCAATTTTTTGTTCTTTACAGGTATTCCTGCTGTTATAAATTTACGTCGGAGCACTCTCACTTTTGATAAATAGGTTTCATGCTAAAACAAATATTCTCACAGATATTTACACAGTGTGGTGGGGTGCTTTTATGTTTAAAATCGTTATATACAGGTTAGACTGTGATTTTAAAAACAAATGTTAATATCTTTTTATAATATTTACAAGAAATACGGTGCGGGAAATGGACATGATTACATTTCCGGATGCGGGAAGCGGGAATATAAAAAAATAAAAATATTCTGTTTAAAAAAAAATAGGTGTCGAACAAGGAATCAAATTGGTGTGGCCTTATATATCTTTATAAGATATTTGAATGTTTGTGAATTTATATTAATTTGCAAAAACCGGATCTCCGTTTTCAAGAAACATGCCATCATATCTTTGGAGATTAAGTTTGGGGTACTTATTGATGAATGCAAGAAGATCTATTGATTTAAATTTGATTAAATTTGAAGGATATCTGAAATAAGCTCTTTAACCTTTATTTCCAAGTTAAGCTATCGTTAAATTGCTATTCGGTGACTCTATTTCGTCCTGTTTAGTTTGGAATTCATAAAACTAACTTATAAGTTTTGTTTTCCTCGATTTTGTTTTCAAAACGAAAGTCAGTTTTTTTAACATCAGTAAAAGAGAAATGAAAGATACAAGAGGGACAGTCAAACTCATAGATTGAAAATAAACTGACAACGCCATGGCTAAAAATTACAAGACAAACACACAAATAATAATACAGATGACATAACATAGAAGACTTAGCCAAACTAACCCCACTAAAAACTGGGGATGATCTCTGATGCAACGGAAGGGTGAGCTGATCCTGCTCATAATGTGGCACCCGTCGTGTTGCTTATGTTATTAACTATCGATGATGTCTCTTATAGATCTATTATTATTCAAATATTCTTTTCGCTGACTAAAGCATTTATGAATAATTGCACCTCTTGCTTTTTTACTTTATATCTAATAAGGATAAATGGTAAAATACAATTTTTAACCAGAAAAATCACTGGTTTAATGTTCTATCCCATTAATTGCAAAGTAAAGAAAACAACAAACAAATTTTCAAACTATTGAAGATGTGACGCCCATATATAGTGACTCACTTAAAATTCTCAGCTGTAACATGTCTCTCTTTAAATAAATTGACATCGATTACTTATATTTTTCTGTTCATTCTGGCCGAATGTCATTAAATTTGTTTCAAAAAAACATTAAAAATATACATGTATTTATCTCGAATACATGGAAAATAAGAAAATAAACATTTTCTAGCTTTTCACATATTATCCGCGTGCTCCTCACGCGTTTCTCAAGGTCAATATTGGTACACGTCGACGCTTCACCCAGTTTGTTTACTTTGCTTTGAATTCGAGAAAAATAAATCAAAAACGTACAACTCATTTCAGTATATATGCATGCACTGGTAAAATAGTTTCTGATCATTGTAATTACCAGCGACTCGTTTCAAATGACTTAAAGAAATACATAATATGCAACGTTTACAATGAACTCGTCCTATTATTGAGTAGATAAAATTTGATAATTCTTTTCATCAGTGTGGGCAGTTTTATCTAGCATCATCCAGTGCGCATATCTGGTTAACTTTCTACAAAAGGGGTTAGTGGTAAAAGTTCTCTCAGCAGAAGACAAAAATTGGTCGATAAGCTAGATAATGGCCATAAAAGAAAAAAACAAAACAAAACAAAACATAAGAAAATTTTCTGAGTACGATAGAATTACTTACTAATACTAAAGACCATATTTTCTATGTGTTTGTACTTTAACCAATCGATTAATAGCAAAAAGAAACGTTCATATGTGTTTGGTGATATCTGTCCATAACCTTATTGAAATGTTTCAAATACGAAGAAACCTATAAACAAAAGACTTTCAACGGAGTTTTCAGTCATGCATCACTACGCATTATGTCATCTGAGGAAGTTGAAGTTGAATGAGTTTAAAGGACAATGATAAATGAAATCGGTATTTGAATAATCAGTGGATTTTCCTTTCTTGTTTTGTTTAACTTTTTAATAATTCTATTTAAATCCAAAATAAGGGTGTTCGTCAATCTTTTATGACTTTTAAAACTATACAATTAATGTAATTAACACTAAAGACTTAGGTTTACTATTTTTTCCAGCTGTTTTGATTCTTTCATAGCTACTGTAAAGAGATCAGAAGCCTTACATGAATAGTATATATCTTAATACCAAATGTTGAATTTCTTCTATCAGCATGACAGACACATTTGATTACACAGTTTGTAGGTGTGTTACTAATAAGCATCGTCTTTTTAGATTTGCTTTAGTCCATTTTGATTTGAACGCCACAGATAAGTCTTATGTAGACAAAATCAAAATAAAAGCCTGGTATATTTGTTGAGTTTTTGTCACCACTTGGCTCCATATCTCGATATGCTTGTAGAAGTTTCGATTCCGAGGGTATCACTAGCACAGGGGTGACCATGAACTTTCATTAATATGTTAATTTTCTGTTAAACTATTTAACTGAGTTTTCCCCAGATATATATATGTATAAAGAATAAGAAGGTGAGATATGATTGCTAATGATACATTTGTACAACTATCCACGAAAGTTTATATTGAGTGGATGTCAGTAATAATAGGCAACGCCATTCAACAATTAGAAAACCCTAAACTGTATTGTAGGCTATAAAAACCCAAACATGAAAAATATGAAGCATTCAATTAAGAAAACTAACGACTTAATCAATAACAAAACAAAACACCATAAACATAATTTGACATGAAACAATAACAACCACTGAACTACATGCTTTTGGCTTGACATTTCCATGTATGTTGGCGTTTGTTTTTGTTGTACTTCAGTGTCGCTGTTGTTCCTTTGTTTCATCTTGTAGTTTGTGTGTTTCTCTCGGTTTTGGTTTGTATGCCAGATTTATTTTCTCTTAATCGATTTATGACTTTTGAACAGCAGTACATCTAATCACTGTTGCCTTCATTTGGTACAGGCACATACAGAATGTAGCGGGTTTATAAAAATCAGTTAAAAAAGGTTAAACTACTTAGAGAAAGATACCAGAGGAACAGTCAACTCGTCAATCGAAAAAAACTGACAAGGCCATGGCTTAAATTTAAAAAGACAAACTGACAAATAATTATACACAAGAAACAAACAACATATTCACATTCATGAAAAGGGACGAGGATTGTAGTTACGACGTAAGAAACATGTCCAATATCATCTGTGAAACGGTTATTTCATAACGGTCGACCAACTCGCGATGGCGTCCGTTAAATTTAAGAAGGGATGGTTTCAACTTCACCATTTGAAACTCTTGGTTTAATAGCTTCCTTGTGAGTAGCAATCCTCTTTCAAGGAAATCATGATAGGAAATACAAGCCCGGGAATATCGTATCAATTGGGAGATATATACTCCATATGCAGGCGCTGTTGGAATGTTGCTACATAGAAATGGAAAGTTAACAATTGGGAAGCTGAAATAATCTTTTTTGAGAGGTTTAGCTAGTTATAAAATCAGATTTAAATCACCATTTTCTACATATGGAAATGCGTTTGACAAGTTAGGAATATTCTTGTAGTTTTTCATTCGTTGAATGTGTTTGAGCTTTTTAGTTTGCCATTTTTTAGGGACTTTCCGGTTTGATTTTTTCCTTGGATTGCGTTATTTTTGTTAATTAACTTATTACTTAAAGCTATTGATAGTAAAGAAAATCAATGATACCATTAAAACTTCCTCTTCTAAAATTAGCTTACTTTTTACGAGATTTAATAATAATAAAAAAAAAATCCAACAATAATTTTAATGCTTTATTATTTACATTTATACAATTGATTTTATCAAAATGCAGCAAGCAAATAGCCGAAGGTTAAGATGGCAAAATAAGACGATAAAATACATCAGGTTACTACACCTGAGATTGCATTGAAAACAAAATCCATCCGTCCAAGTTGTTTATTTTCGCTAAGAGCAGTAAAGTGTGATTGCAATTTGTTTTATTATTTCACCAATGTTATCAACAATAGTGTGGATTAGAAAAAAAATGTTAACCATTATTCAACTACTTAACAAAATCCTGCTCAGTACCAAATAATAGGTTATTATTTTTAATAATTGCTTGTTATATGTAACAGCATGTAGGAATATAATTAAAGTGAAATTGTTATCTTTGTCGGAATGTTGTTAATTCAGCTATAAATGTGCTCCATTTTGAAGTTGAAGTATAGTTGTATGTCCATGTCTGTAATCTGTGTTCTTTACATCATCGTCAATACGGTTGATATTAGAGATATGCCGATTATATCTATAAAGTGAAAATTGAAATCATTATCTTATTAACGATTCTGATAACCAAAAATAATATTCGTTGATTTTGTAGCAAAATTCTTAACTTTATACCTTTGCTTTATGTGGGACACATATAACATTTTCGGATCGTTCGATTTATATAATCCGGAAACATAACTTTGAAATTTGATGTAGTTCTTGCATTATTGTTTCTCTCTAAAATGGGCCATCATCACAGGCAATTATAAAATGTTACCAAAATATAGAAATTTAAGGTAACGACGTTATAACAAATTCGTGTTCAAAGCAATTGAATTTGAAAGCGACCACTTAAATACAGAGACATAAATAATCTTCTCTTAATGCACAAGATAATAATCACATTTTGCATATCCAATTTTTTTTTATCATTGAATGTTTTCTGTTTTCTGTTTCATAAGAAGTTCTAACGTCTATCTTATTTTAAGATTTTGTAAATATTCAAAATCACATGTCCAAGACAATAGCAACCTTCCAAAGATATGCGTTCAACGTGGATATCAATTTAATATACGTATACGACATCATCGATCTGTTAATGTATGCTTGTAATGTTTAGTATATCATATAAAATGCACGAAACTTATAGTAAAAGGTGCATGTATCTAATTTGTAATCTTAAAACTTTTTAAAATGGCCGAACGATTAAATTAGTGCATGTCATATAATCAAAACAGGTATATTTAAACATGTCATCTTCTTGGTGCAAGCAACATATATAATACTTTACCTACTATATACAAACTATAACTGATGTCTATTGTCTATTGTCATCCAGCTTTCTGCAAATAAATTTAAACGCATGTTTTGTTTGTTTGTTTTGTTTTCCATAAAAACAAACCAGTAGTTGAGATAAAATACATGCTGTTTCATCAAAACATGTTCTAATTTGGTTAATTCAATTGTCCCGCTCCGACTTTGAGATAAAGAACATCATAAACTGTTGTTCCTCTGTTTTCTGGTTATTTTCTATTCGATGATCTCAACAGTTAAAAGTCACTAATAATGCTTACGTTTTTCGTACGTTATAAAAAATAAATAGTGACCACAAACTATGTCTTGTACCAAAATTGCACCATTTCGTCTGATTATACCTAACTAAATTGTGGTAAATGCATCAAATGTGCTCAACTGGATGTTGCTGTGTCGTACTTAAATTGAACATTCAATTGTGAATGGAAATGGGGAATGTGTCAAAAAGAAAACAGCCCGACCATGCATGGAAGAAAAAACAGCAGAAGGTCATCAACAGGTCTTCAATGCAGCGAGAAACTCCGACAAACTATATACGAAACTGAATGACAGACATATTTTCAACCAAATTCTTTTAATCTCAATTGGTGAAACTTCGAGACGAGAGGAATTGTTACTTAAACAAACTAATGACAAGGGTAGTATAATTATTATTCAAAAATAAATGCATCGTTTACGAGGCTATATGTCTTAACATTTCATAAAACAACTTACAGATACGTGTCACTGCTGGTGAATTTAAATCAATTGCGACAGAATTTACGTTATGAAAATTCGTCATTTCACAAGATATAGATATAAATTCTAAGGTGTGATCTGCCAGTCCATCGGACAAAATTGACTTACGGTAATTGAACTGTTATGTCTTCCTTGTTGCTTTTGTATGTGTTTTACTTCCCAAACTAGTCTATCCACCATACCTCGTGATAGCTATACCAGTTTAGTATCGTACACATCGTAATGATACGTTTATATACGATGGAGATATTTTTGATCAATTTGAATGCAGTTGAAAATAAAAGAGCAGTTCATAACTATTAACCTTCACATTTGTATGCGAATTTTAAACAGGATGATAGATGTTTAGCTAGCAATAAACCAGGTTTAAGAAAATGCATGTAACAATTCAGGAATATGACAGTTGTTATCCATTGGTTTGATGTGTTTGAGCTTTTGATTTTGTCATTTGCTTCGAGACTTTCCGTTTAGAATTTTCTTCAGAGTTCGGTAATTTTGTTATTTTACTTGTAAGTAACAAATCCATAAAACATCTGATATGTTATCAAAAGGCAACTTAAACAACTGACGAGTCTTAACACTTTCTTGCAAGTTTTTATTTTAGCCTACCAAAATTACAAATTACCAAGTTTGCAATGAAAACTATAGTCGAAAATTGGCAGACAACATAATGCCTAAAAGAAAGACGATTTGAAATTTCATTAAATGCTTTTAGCAGTAAGGCCTCTTCTTAAACAAACTAGTAAAAATACGTATAATAATGTTTAGGTAATGTTCGTGTGTGAATATTTACAATCACAATCACTGACGTATGACAGAGTCAAATACAAATTATAATTTCCCCTATAACTGTTCACTGTAAAAACTGACTAACAATCAAATTAGTCAGACAATACAAAAAGCGAAAACAAAACAAATAGAAAGTTTATCTTAACGTTTTATCCTTCATTAATTCGTTTTGAGACTTCGTCAAATAAAAAAACAAATACTCAATATAAGCAATGCAGCAATCCTCAAACTTAAAAAAAGATGGTCGTTTTTTTTTTATTTCAATTTTATATTTAGCGAGACTAATTATCATCTACAGTATATTAAAAATAAAAGTGCAATTACTGACAATGTCAATCCTGCAGAATCACTTCAGTGTAATAAGAGAAATAATTAAATCAGTAGAAATCAATCTGATAAAAATAGTAAGTGTCTTGTTAGCTAGCTTTGAAGTTTGTGAGCTTAGCAAATGTTTGCCAATATCATCAGTAAGAATCTAGGTTTATTCAACTATTTTCTACATAAGGAAATGCCTTTATCAAGTCAGGAATATGACAGTTGTGTGCCTTTCGTTTTCATTTTTTTTTCAATTCTGTTTCCAATTTTGCGCGGAATTTTGTCTTTTTGTTATCATTTTTTAATTACATTTTAGGTATTACCACTCATCTGATAAGATTGGTTTTGGTTTAGCAGTCTCCTTTGGGTGGTGATGTCGTTAAAAGCATGTTAAAGCTTAATCGAAAATAGTCCATATCATTAATATTTTGTCTGATTGTACAATACTATATGATAAGTAATAAAAAACTGTAAACTTTACCAATCCTTTATCGCCTCTAAATCCTTTATCACCCCGATCACCTGTAATAAGTTGTAGAAAATTAGTTAAAAGAAGTGATATTCAACTTCTTGTTTAAGGTACAGGTAAAGGTTGTTACCTTTTAAAAAGTTTTAACCCGCTGCATTTGTTTGCACCTGTCCTAAGTTAGGAATCTGATGTTCGATGGTTGTCGTTTGTTGATGTGGTTCATAAGTGTTTCTCGTTTTGGATTATATATAGATTCCTGTTTGAATGGTTTTACACTAGTCTTTTTTTTGTTGCCCTTGATAGGTTTTGGTGTGAGCCAAAGCTCCGTGTTGAAGACCGTAATTTGACTTATAATGGTTTACTATCAAATTTGGTGACTTGAACGGAGAATTGTCTCATTGCCAAATCTTATCTATGTGAATCAAAAACTATCATTAAATAGTTATCAAAGGTACCAGGATTATAAAACTCTATTTTAACAAGTAAATACTTAAAACACAATTGTCCCTTAAAGCTAATAAATGATGATTTAGTATGTAATATTTACCCATCAGTCCTTTACCACCGTCTATTCCAATAGAACCATTGGGGCCTCTATCTGCTTTGACTGCTTTAAATCCTTTCTTCCCGAAATCTCCCTTGTATCCTTTCAATCCCTTCATTCCTTTTTGTCCTTTGTAACCTTTATCGCCCATGTATCCTTTATTTCCCTTGTAACCTTTCTGTCCATTAGAACCTTTATGTCCTTTATATCCTTTCATGCCTTTGAAACCTTTATATCCTTTGGTCCCTTTATCACCCTTTTCACCTTTCCCCCCATTAAATCCTTTGTATCCTTTTTGTCCTTTATATCCCTTACTACCTTTCACTCCTTTATTACCCTTATATCCTTTTTGACCTTTGTAACCTTTATATCCCTTTTGGCCTCTGAAACCTTTTAATCCCTTAATTCCTTTGTACCCTTTATTTCCTTTTTGTCCTTTAAAACCTTTGCTACCTGTTAGTCCTTTATATCCTTTGATACCTTTTTGTCCTTTATATCCTTTTAGTCCTTTGTTTCCTTTATATCCTTTGATTCCTTTGTTACCTCTATGTCCCTTCTGTCCTTTGAAACCTTTTGATCCTTTCTGTCCTTTGTTTCCTTTATATCCTTTTTGTCCCTTATATCCCTTATAACCTTTTGTGCCTTTGGTACCTTTATATCCTTTCTGACCCTTGAAACCTTTGTAACCTTTTTCTCCTTTGTAACCTTTAATTCCCTTTTGTCCTTTGTATCCTTTTTGTCCCTTCATTCCTTTGTTTCCTCTATATCCCTTTTCTCCTTTGTTCCCTTTGTAACCCTTTTCTCCCTTGAAACCTTTGTATCCTTTTGTTCCCTTATTACCCATGGTTCCTTTTTGACCTTTGTATCCTTTAACGCCTTTGTTGCCTTTGTTGCCTTTGTATCCTTTCTGACCTTTGATTTCTTTGATTCCTTTCTGACCTTTGTAACCCTTGTAACCCTTATCTCCCTTGCTTCCTTTATATCCCTTCTGTCCTTTGTTACCATTATAACCTTTCAGTCCTTTGAATCCTTTAGTACCTTTTTGTCCTTTGGATCCTTTGTATCCCTGTTGTCCTTTGTTGCCTTTATATCCCTTAGTACCTTTGCCGCCTTTATATCCTTTCTGTCCCTTTAGTCCTTTAGATCCTTTTTGTCCTTTCGTTCCTTTATATCCTTTTATTCCTTTGCTTCCCTTATACCCTTTTTGTCCTTTGTAACCTTTATATCCTTTAATTCCTTTATATCCTTTGATCCCCTTTTGTCCTTTGTAACCTTTCTCTCCCTTTATTCCCTTATAACCTTTATATCCTTTTTGTCCTTTTTCACCTTTATAACCTTTAAGTCCTTTGGTTCCTTTATACCCTTTAATTCCTTTTCTTCCTTTGTATCCTTTCATTCCCTTGTATCCCTTGTTACCTTTTTGTCCGTTGTATCCTTTTTTACCTTTCTGTCCTTTGTAACCTTTGTAACCCTTTTGTCCTTTGTAACCTTTAAGTCCCTTCATTCCTTTGTATCCTTTATTTCCCTTTTGACCCTTGTAACCTTTATTCCCTTTTTGTCCTTTATAACCTTTATAACCTTTCACGCCTTTATTCCCTTTATTGCCTTTCTGTCCTTTATAACCCTTGTATCCTTTCTGTCCTTTTAGCCCCTTATACCCTTTTTCTCCTTTTTGACCTATGTATCCTTTGTTTCCTTTAAAGCCTTTATCCCCCTTTTGTCCCAGGAAACCCTTATAACCTTTATGGCCCTTCACACCTTCATAACCTTTATTTCCTTTTACGCCCTTGTATCCCTTCTGTCCTTTATACCCCTTAGTTCCTTTTTGTCCATTGTATCCTTTTAATCCTTTGATACCTTTATTTCCTTTGTATCCCTTATGACCTTTGATACCCTTATAACCTTTGCCCCCTTTGATACCTTTGTATCCCCTTTGTCCTTTGAATCCTTTGTATCCCTTCACTCCTTTGCTTCCAATGTATCCTTTTTGTCCTTTTGTACCTTTTTTTCCTGCATAGCCTTTCTTTCCTTTCTTTCCTTTGCTTCCCTTAAATCCCTTTTGTCCTTTATATCCTTTGAATCCTTTTTTTCCTTTAAAACCTTTTAATCCTTTATTTCCTTTATGACCTTTGCTTCCTTTTTCCCCTTTATATCCTTTATATCCCTTGATGCCTTTATCTCCTTTGGTACCTTTTCCACCTTTGTACCCTTTCTGCCCTTTGTAACCTTTATGACCTTTGTTGCCCTTGTATCCCTCTGCTCCTTTTCGTCCTTTAAATCCTTTGTTACCTTTCAATCCTTTATATCCTTTATGACCTTTTAGACCTTTGTAACCTTTGACTCCTTTTTTACCTTTAAAACCTTTGTATCCTTTGTGTCCCTTGATTCCTTTGTTTCCTTTCATTCCTTTGTGTCCTTTTGAACCCTTATGTCCTTTGAACCCTTTGAATCCTTTTTTCCCTTTGTAGCCTTTATATCCTTTTTGTCCTTTGTATCCTTTCTGACCTTTCTCCCCCTTTTTGCCTTTAAATCCTTTTTCGCCTTTTTCACCTTGATATCCTTTTTGTCCTTTGTACCCTTTGTGTCCTGTCAATCCTTTGAATCCCTTTTCTCCTTTACGTCCCTTGTAACCTTGATTTCCTTTCTGTCCTTTGTAACCTTTCTTACCTTTGTGTCCTTTCTGTCCAGTGTTTTGCATTCCCTTATAACCTTTTAATCCTTTGTTTCCTATAATACCCTTTTGTCCCATTTTTCCTTTAGTACCAGGTGGACCCACCTCAAATCCTTGCATTCCTTTAATACCTTTGTCACCTTTATCGCCAACTGTACCCTGCAAACCGTCTGGTCCTTTTATTCCTTAAAAGAAAGGTAAATTATAATTGCACTTAACGAATTGTGTCCAAAAAGGTTTTCTGGATTACAGATATTGGAGGGATTATATCCATCCAAAACATCAAAAGATTTATGAATATTTGAGGTGCAACATGACCCAATCTTAAACGAACGGACAAATTCAGTTACTGTTATCCGAGGAAGTTAGATTCGTCGATTATTTCTTATTTATGAAACAAAAAAGAAATTTGTCTATATCTGAGAACAGTTTATCTATCGTTCAACTCAAAACTTATTTATAAAAGCAGTATTTACATGCTACTGCTCTTGAACGTAGCAAACCATAAGACAGTAGTAGCTACAAGTCATATATATTTTTAAAAAACCATTACATATGTACCATTAGTAATTACACAGATGGTTCAGATCGCCGGCAATGTTAGCTTTATACAAATTAGACTGCTCCTTTTATGCCTTAAGTTATTATCAAAAGATTTTCCATAAAGATAGAATTATGTTTAAGTGATATATGAACTTTGCAAATGCAAATGAGCCAAAAAGTAATTATAAAACCTGCGTTTATATTTTCAATCGAGTAGACGAAATAATTACGGTTTTCATGCATGGGTAGGCCTGCTACGGATGATTCCGACAGCAAAGGTATGCGTATTATGGTAGCACTCCACAGTTAAAAAAAATGAGCCACAAAATGTTTTATCATCTCCTATTCCTGGATTTCTAATACATTAACCTAGCTGTTTGTGTTGTACATGTGCATGTATATGTAATCAGTATCTTCCATAGATTTGATTTTGAAAGTTAAAAGGGTGAAAAATAATTCCTTTTATGTGTATCCATGGCAACATTCTGCATTTATTTACCATAAAATATTGCAAAAAGGGGGGGTGAACATGTCACATACCCCCCCAAAATTTGGATCAAACTATAATTTCAATGCCTTTTAGTGATACCTTTTTAGAAACTGTTGACATTAATCTTCCTTATGATCAAATAAAAAATGGGTGTCTTTCGCCTCATTTTTTCGTAAAATCTAAACACAAAGTTCGTGCGACAAAAAGTTGGAAAAAAACATTACAATAATATGGTATGGACATGCCAATACTGACTGTCATACCGAAAACAGCCTATATTACATACATTAAATAATCTTGATGTTCAAATAAACCCAATACGAAAGATATTTTAAAACTCGGCTATCCAAAAATGAATTTTATTGCACACTAGCTCTCATATAAAAAAATCCACAAGGGCCAAAATGCAAAACTACAGACATAACTGTGGAGTGCAACCTATACACCATTGTGTAGATAAATCAACTTAGATTTACGGCAAATCAAGTTTGAGTGGTGTTGACAACAACAAAAATCGAAATATAACGGAATTTCGCGACCTGTTGACATTTTTCCAAAATGCGACTAAAGAACCTTGTGCTTAATATAAAGCAAATGTTTTTTCTGAGACAATTGCCTGTGGTATAAGCTGCAAATTCATAGTTTCATGCGTTTTTTTTAGACCATAAGGTCATATATCTCATGATCAGTCACACTCTATGGGTGACAATATCCCAACGAGAAGTTAGAGGTTCGAAATCTATACAAAAAACGCTTACATTACAATATATGTATGTTAAATGGTCACAAGGTGGATTTTATGTATTATACAAAGAGTGAAATTTAAATTAACAGTACTGTATTGGAATTTGGTAAAATATAACATCATAACAAACCAAATGTGTATATTTTTGTGTATTGTTGTAGAGCTTAATCAAACTAAAAACATTAATGATAAATAAAACATTATAAAAATACAGTTTTAACGCCTTTTGCTCCTGTAAACTAATAATAGATTTTAAAATTCAAGGATTTGACGAAATCAATATTTTACAATCATTTCACAGATTAATAAAGGATTTAGGTTTTATAAAAAATCTGTTTAATTTGAGCTAGTTTGGTAGGAATTATACTTAATTCTTTCGGTTATGGTCAGTTGTGTACAAGGAATATATCATATGTCTATATGGTAAAAATGCAAGTAATAGAACCAGGATGTTTACATACCTTCAGCGCCTAGAACTAGAATACAAAATACAAGGAATGCGAGAAATAGAACCAGGATGTTTACATACCTTCAACGCCGAGAACCTGCAGGATGTTTACATACCTTCAGCGCCTAGAACCATTATGTTTACATACCTTCAACGCCGAGAACCATTATGTTTACATACCTTCAGCGCCAAGAACCAGGATGTTTACATACCTTCAACGCCGAGAACTAGGATACAAAATACAAGGAATGCGAGTAATAGAACCAGGATGTTTACATACCTTCAACGCCGAGAACCTGCAGGATGTTTACATACCTTCAGCGCCGAGAACCATTATGTTTACATACCTTCAACGCCGAGAACCATTATGTTTACATACCTTCAGCGCCAAGAACCAGGATGTTTACATACCTTCAGCTCCGAGAACCAGGATGTTTACATACCTTCAGCGCCGAGAACCAGGATGTTTACATACCTTCATCGCCGAGAACCAGGATGTTTACATACCTTCAGCGCCGAGAACCAGGATGTTTACATACCTTTAGCGCCAACTATTCCTGTGTTTCCCTTATCTCCTATTGATCCTTTCACTCCATCACCTAGTAACCCTTTCATGCCTGGCATACCTTGTGGTCCCGGTGATCCTTATAATAGGGAAACATGTACAAAACATATAGGTATAAACTCGAGATTTGGACTAGACCAAATCAGTATAAATGTACACTATAACACAAACTTTACTGCCTTCCAAGTCTATCGTTTCTTGTTAAATTAGTGTCAACAGACTTTTAACAATTAAGATATGAGATTTCAAACAAGTACAAATAATGGAACTTGTAATTTAGAAAAACATATTAGAAAGAAGATTCCTATATAAATCAATTTGCATGAGGTAACGCTATTATTTAAATCTATTGTACACTATTTCTACACAATTTTTATTGCGACATTATGATTTCCTAACATGAGTCCTGTAAGATATATGCATAAAGGAGAACATAAATTCGAATGTGGAAATGCTTACTGCTATGTTGCCCTTTCATAGGATTTAAAACAAATTTTAAAGAGTTTTAGCGAGATTTAAATTCTGATTTATGTTATTGAAAACAGATGTCCCTTAAAGCTTAATTAAATGTATTATTGTGTTGCAGTATGAAACGCTTACCTGGAATTTCTAGAACTGGTGTTACTAAAACAAAGAAAATGTCAAACTGTACGTTCTCAGTTAGTGTTAAGTGCTATTATATTTTTTATAGGTAAAGATAACAGTGTTTGTATATGGGTACTGTAAAGCGTTTTTTTTTTCACGAGGTGCATATTTTCGCTTATTTTCGCGGATAGAACAAAATCGCCAAAATAAATTCCGCCAATTCAAAACGGCACATGCAAAGGTATTGATAAAAGTTTTGAATCCGCTAAAATAATAGCAGCAAAAATATTTGTATACGTTATTCAATGAAAATCATCGAGAAATTTTACACCCGCGAACATAACCCTCTATACGGTATATTCAAGTTATGTTGAAACATTTACAATAGTAGGCCAATGTCAGAAAAAAAATCAACATTGTGTATGGGGCTTTGAAATTGGGAAGTGCGAGATTAACCAAACCCTTCAACAGTTTTGTGCCGAATTCAAAACGTTGATATTTTTCTGACAATCTTTTCTAGCTTAGAATTTGAAAACGTATACATAAAAAAAAACTTATTTTTCAGGTTTCTAAGCGAACCCCGTATTTTCAAGAAAAGTGTCGTGACATAGAATGGACAATAGGGCCCGTCTCAAACTTGCAGTGAGATAAGATTATTTTTTTTTGCGCCCATACTGTGATTTTGAGATGGAGGGCAGCAATGGGGCACTGTTTGTGTTCCCTTTTTTGTTCCTGTTGTGCATTTATTGTGATTGGTACCCCATATACCTTTTTTTCTTCCATGAAATATCTTATTGTTACTAAATTTGGTACTATAAGCGTTCTAATTGACGTACACTTTTGTGTTTTTAAAAACTCAAATCGAAAAGCACGACTCTTTAAATCATAACAGTGCACATACATTTACGTATGAAAATAGTAAGGGCTTAAACTATAAAAGTTTTTAGTATGAATTGATACGGTGTAGATGGTGGTTAGGGCTTCACGATTTTTAAGACAAAGCCTTATGTTCGGTTGCTCTTATTTACTAGTATATATTTTCATTTGAAGTAATTACACAGTTGAAATTATTTCCATTTTTCGCCATGTCAGAGGTCAACATGCACAAATTTCTACATACACCAACCAAAGTAAAACGTGTAATATACAAATCACTGAGAAAGTAGTTTTTGAAACAATTTTCTGTTTAATCCTTGTCTTTTTCCCCTATAGTCTAGTATTGACTTTTATTCAGACTTGCGTGTACCAAATGTTTTAATTGTGTCCATCAAATAAGAAAACGTTCCTTTCAAGGTCACCTAGGGAAGGAAATCCTAGTGTTGACCTCATGTGAATCCGTATTCATGTGATATTCAATGTATCCCTTTTGATTAAAATGGGCAAAGTATGTACGAGGCGTGTTCAGCTATTAAAGGGAAATAATGTAAACATAGAAAGGTGAACCATTTCGTTGACTGATTGGAACCACAAAACAAATATTATATATGTACAAACGATGATTACATGAAATCAAACAGACCTTAAAAAAATCAATTGTATTTGGTGGCTAACATTAATTTATATAAATGTTTATACATCCGCCTTCCGTCTAGATCTTCTGAGTCATTTCGATTGTTTATTAAAAGTCGTCTAGACTAAAATACACATGAAATGCTGCTATATATTATCGAGTCCCTGCATTGTTATTGTTTATTTCCGACTTATTGTAATTTGGATTTACATTTTAGTATGTAATAAATCATATACGAGAATTTGAGTCAAATCGGGGAACATGAATCTGACAGCTAGTGTCCCTTTAAGTACTGATAGAACAAGACATATTCAAACTAACATAAATTTTAAAAGTTTACACTTTGATCTGTGACATAATAAATTTCACACTCTAATTAAGATGTGAGATAATTAAGCTGACACTCTGATTTGAATGAGGTATGGTAAAGTTAACACTCCGATTTGAATGAGATAAGGTAAAATTGACACTCCGATTTGAATGAGATATAGGAAAGTTAACACAACGATTTGCATGAGATAAGGTAAAGTTAACACTCCGATTTGAATGAGATAAGGTAAAGTTTACACTTCGATTTGAATGAGATATGGTCAGATTAACATTTCGATTTGAATGAGATATAGGAAAGTTAACACAACGATTTGAAGGACATAAACTAAAGTTAACACTCCGATTTGAATGAGATATTGTAAAATTAACATTTCGATTTGAACGAGATATGAGAATGTTAACATTTCGATTTGAATGAGATATGATAAAATTAACACTCCGATTTGAATGAAATATGTTTAAGTTAACACTCCGATTTGAATGAAATATGGTAAAGTTAACACTTCGATTCGAATGAGATATGGTAAAGTTGACACTCCGATTTGAATGAGATATGGTAAAGTTAACACTCCGATTGGAATGAGATAAGGTAAAGTTAACACTCCAAATGGAATGAGATATGGTAAAATTAACACTCCGATTTGAATTAGATATGGTAAAGTTAACACTCCGATTTGAATGAAATATGTTTAAGTTAACAATCCGATTTGAATGAGATAAGGTAAAGTTTACACTCTGATTTGAATGAGATATAGTAAAATTGACACTGCGATTTGAATGAAATATGGGAAAGTTAACACTACGATTTAAATGAGATATGTTTAAGTTGACACTCTGATTTTATTTGAATGAGATATGGTAAAATTAGTAAACACTTCGATTTGAATAATATGGTAAAGTTAACAATCTCATTACAATATAAAATCTGAAACGAAAACAAACTCAGTGCACAATCATTTTACAAACAAAACATGGTTGAAGATGAAGAAAACAGACATAAATTCGAATCTGACGTAGGTGATACATTTGATTTTTTTTCTATTAATTATCAAATACATCTTTATATTAGATTTACAATTTTTGGAACAAGATTTTAATAAAATGAACACCAAATTTACTCACAGCAATCGTGGTGCACAAATAGACTATCACTAAATCCAGTCCCACACATAGATGGATCAAACTGGGTAAAGTTTGATATATCACATGTTGTCTGTTTTTCACAATAGCTAATATCGACCATTTTTCCACAACTAGCTTCACTAGTCACAAAAAAAGCACCTGGATTTGAACAGTCAACATCTCCATAGAATGCTGTTATTATATGCATGTACTGTCCGGGATTACAAGTCAATGTAACTGGAGGATCACAATGTCTTTGCCATCGGGTAATAGCCTCTGTTTGTATAAAATTATTGTACAACAATAAGAAGATGTTGTATGATCGTCTATATTAGATTGTATATATATATATATAGGAAGATGTGGTATGATAGTCTATATTATAATTGTCTACATTTCAGATGATGTGGTATGATAGTCCATATACTAATTGTTTACAATTCTAATATGAATTGCTTCTTTTGCTTTATGAATAAACCCAAACTCTAAATCCAATAATTATTTTTGACACTGACTACTGCAGAATAATGAATTTTATCAAATTGGCATGCATTTAATATATTTCATTCTAATATGACGACATATTATCGTCAAATAGTATAATTACGATATATCTACCTTTAGCGCAAACGCAGTAATACACAAAAACGGCTTTTGCGCGTTACGACCAACTTATTTAACTACCAGATATTCTCAATTTTCGACTTCAAAACCCCCAGTTTACGAAGGCCAAGATTCAGATACAATATATTTATCTCTTACTATTCTACAGCAAAATAAACAAATCAGTTCATTTCAATTTATTTTTCATGGTTAAATTTCATAAAACGAAAATTCCGCGAAATGATGTTTTTGTCTTGGCATGTCAACCAAACAAGGTGACGTCACAAGCATAGTTCCGTAAACAAAAAATCAAATGTAAATACCGGGCAAAAACAAATCACGAATATAATGCTACCCATGTTAAAATTACAATAAAGTATAGTTTGCATCGATTATTTCTTAAGTAAGAAGATGTGGTATGGTTGTCTATATTAGGATTGTATACAAATAAGAACATGTAGTATGATCGTCTATATTATGATTGTCTTCAAATAAGAACATGTGATACAATAGTCTATATTATGATTGTCTACGAATAAGAAAATGTGGTATGATCATCTATATCATGATTGTCTACAAATAACAACATGTGGTATGATCATCTATTTTATGATGGTCTTCAAATGAGAAGATGTGCTATGATTGTCTACATTATGTATAGTATAATAAACAAATAAACAGTATGATACATTAACGAGTCTTAATTTAACTTGTACATATATATTCATAAATACAAATAATACAAATAATCATTACGCCAAGCAACGGAATAAAAAGTAAGAAATTTAAAAAATCACTTCCAGTTCAGCTTTTTCATGTCTTTTTAAATTTTAAATTTGATCACAATCTAGTTATAACATTGGGGTTATTTATATGATAAATATCATGTGAAAGCAAATCCTAGTTGATAATCTAGTCAAATTATCAAATACATGTTTATATTTGTTTGGCTTCATAAATATTTTGATATGAGCGTCACTGATTCATGAGTCTTATGAAGACTAAACGCCCGTCTGGCGTACTAATTTATAATAACTACTAGTCAAAATATAGATATAGACTCTATTGTCTGATACCGACGGTTACATTTGTATATTAACGATACTAAATATTAAAAGAAAAAAATCAATTTGATTCTATGGATTTTCGAAAACAAATGTAATAAAAAAGAAATTTATTAGGACGTACATATACATATTGGTGTGTCTTCTAAATAATCATGTCTTAGTTCTGTGCAATATAAGGTTTTAAATTTAGGTTAATGAAGGTCTTCCAGTAAAGGTTCAAATTTAAGTGAAAAAAAATAAGATCGCCAAATATGATTTAAATGGCTTTAAAACAGACTATCAAATAGCATGCATCAAAACAAAAGTCTTTTAAATTTAATTATAGATTGTTGCTGACTGGTCGCTGAATAAACATTAATTGTAAAGAGTAAAGTTACAGGTTAATTTCTTGTAAATATCATGTAATACGCACCAACTTGTCGCTTCACACGATCGACAGTTTCGTGAGTCTGCAAAATAAATAATATAAATCTGCAGATAAATTTATATTCATTGGACACGTTGTTGTCGTACTCATTACACCTCAATACTTACAAAAACAAAATATGAATAAAACTGAATAAAAAACAATATAATTTAAAAGTTTAAAATCATTTTTACATAAAAAAAAAAAAGGATGTGTAGACAAAATTCAAGCAAAGGTGTCGCTTGGATATGAAGGAAAATAAATGTTACATAAGAGAGGTGATATTTGGACCTTCTTGAAACCTTTGATGACAGAAAATTCCCAAACATTACAAATATTTCTGTGCAAAGAGTACTTTGTCATATAGTGTATAATTGTTGGTAGTTTTGTATAGGAGATGATTATGAGTGCCTAAAACATGTGTTCTTACTATTTTCATTTTTTTTCTTTTGATTAAAACTTAGTTTTGGTATTATCTGTTTCTTCACGTAGACTCACTTTAATTTAAAACAAAACAGGGGAGGAGAGAAAAAGCATTGATTTGAATTTATAATTTTAGACGATAATTTGGTCTACATAAATGTAAAAGAATCGTTTATCTATCTAGTTACAACCTTGAGATAACCCATTATCATTTTAATAACAGGTTTTAATTTACTCACATCTATTTCAATTTCCAAAAATATACAGAAGAGGGACGAAAGATACCAAAAGGACAGTCAAAAAGACAAACAAACAACAGCACACACGACACAACATTGAAAACTAACGAATAAACAACACGAACCCCACCAAAAAACTAGGGGTGATCTCAGGTGCTCCGGAAGGGAAAGCAGATCCTGCTCCACATGCGGCACCCGTCGAGTTGCTTATGTGATAACAAATCCGGTAAATAGTCTAATCCGTAGGTCACATTCAGGAAAGGGAAGGGGATTGTAGTTACGACGTAAGGAACATATCCGATATCATTTGTGATACGGTTATTCCATAACGGTCAACCAACTCGTGATGGCGTCCGTAAAATTTACGAAGGGATGATTTCAACTTCACCATTTGGAACTCTTGGTTTAATAGCTTTCTTGTGAGCAGCAACCCTCTATCAAGAAAATCATGATAGGAAATGCAAGCACGGGAATATCGTATCAATTGGGAGATTTATACAGCTGATTTCTTATAATAGTGTGGTATCAAAATACATTAAAACCCCTGATACTGTAAGATAATCATTTTACAGCAAAAAATTCAAGAACTATTTGTTTTCAACGTTTAACCAAACATTCGTTAGCTTTTCAAACCTAGAAACTTCAGTTCACACCAGTTCTTGTAGATTTGGAAAGCATTTACGTATCCGTATAGCATACTCATACCAAAATATCAACACTCTTAAATATACAATACTCCAAAGGTTAAGCAACACCTGCTATTTTTTTTGAATCATATTTTACTGAATTTATAACTAATCGAAATATCGATACAATGAACGGAATTCGTGTTTTTATAAGATAACATACAGAATGGTAACTGACGAAGGACAGTTTTGAGTGTTTTTATAAGATAACATACAGAATGGTAACTGACGAAGGAAAGTTTGGAGTGTTGTTATAAATGAATGTTTTACTATTTCATTTTGGGCAATAGGTTTCAAAGTGGCAAACAAAAATACAAGATAAAGTTTCAATTTATACCGAAATATTTGACAAATGTGCTCTGCACTTTACACAAAATTATTTTCAAAACTCGAAAGTGACAATTTGTGAATACATTTAAATACAATGTATGTCAGTAGCGAGTATATTCTCCACCCTTCTGGATAAATTACTAGTAATTCACACTTCGTCTCATGCTTTGAACTAAGCAACGTAATGTTCTAACAGTAATTCCTCGCCATTCTTCAATCAAGGCTGCTCGTAATGAATCTGTGTGCAACACCAAATTAAACAGATATTCTGCGATGACTCAAACCAGTAGTGGGCATACCAATGACTAGTCATTTCTGTGCAATTTTTAACTTTCGAAAGGGGCATACGAATATTTATTGTATACACTGACAAAAAAGCACGCGAAACACCTTACATTTTTTTTAACGAAACTTGCATGAAAAACATGCATGTAGCTTTGGAAAACCTGTTTTTAAGATACCTAGGATTAAAATCTATTCTTGAATTCTTACCTGTCGATTAGAAATACATTTACGAAATTTATGGAAACAAAGCAGTATCAAATACAATTACATAACAAAAAATAGAAGCAAAAACATTTAGTTGCTTAACTTTTGTCGAGGTATATATATCACTTGCGATGAACCTACACTCAATGCTAAATATCTTAGAATATACAAGATCTGTTCCTCAATAAATAGAAATTGACTATTTGATTTGTACAACTTTGAATGAATAAATGAATAAATGATTGATTTAAGTGCAAACTTAATTGCCATTATATTTATATAATTTAACTTTGGATGTAACTCGTCTTCTGATTGGCTGACGTCGTTTTGTTTATCATCCTAATAATAATAATAATAATAATAATAATAATAATTTTGTCATGTGACCATGACGTCATCAACATTTCTTCATGATTTACTCGGGTTAAAATGAAATTAAGAATTAAATTATAAGAAATGACTATAATATTTTTTTCTGCCTATTCGAAATAACATAAAAAATGTGGACACTTTAAATAACCCGCGTACATAGACAGAAAAAATAATACAGTCATTCCTTAAATAATACATAGTTATGAACATTGTTATTTTCAGCCATCCTTATAGGCTTACGAAGCACTGTCATTTAAAAACATTATTATACATGTATAGCTATGTTATGCTCTAATGTAAGACGATACAATTCGTCTTTTTATTTCTCGGAATAGTCTGAAATTACGTAACAGTGTTTTACCGATGGTCGAATCTCACAAATCAGTTAAGAAAAAAAAGAAGTTAAAAAAAAACCAAAGGGAATCGCATAAAATTTAAATGAAGTAAGAACGGATTCATAGATAAAGTAAACGTTTCTTGCTAAGCACAAATTACATTTCGTGTAAATTCATAGTCAGTCACAATGTAGCTATAAATCAATAACAGCGAAGAAACATATTACTAGTAAGTTGAGACTCAGACATATAGCATAGGTCAACCTATTTATGATTGTTTATGTACTGTCCATTCCTAATCACTCTGTTGTACCTGTTTTATTTAAGATACAAACATATACCAATGGAGACATTATAATGTGAACTCACACGACAGAAATATACATCAATTGAAAAATGTAAACACTAAATGATTGGCAAGAGAGTATATTACTACAGTTTTATAATTGGAAAGTTGTAATCATCACGTTAAACATTAAGTTAGTTTGGAGTCAGTACCTAGAACAACATCAGGTAATGAAGCTGACTTACTTCATAGCTTCAAAATATTCTTAATTTTAAGTTTACTCGGATTTAATGGATTTAAAAGATGCAAGCACTCCTTTAAATGTGGGTTATTAAGTGAATGGGCATCATTAATACATCTGGAGTGAAATAAAAAAAAAAACTTTGTGAGAGTATGTTGTGTTCCTGAAAGGTTTGAATGACTTCTGTCAGATTTAAATACAACAATAAGTCAAGTAACAAGTAAGAGCAAACAAGAAGTACCAACTTGAATTTTGACGTTTTGCTTAAATATCAATCTTCAAAACTCAACACATATGTTGTCGATATAAGAAAGTCTAGTACATTTCAGATTTATTTGAATGTTTGAATATGCGGTTTCTTTTGTTACCACAAAGATATTTTGTATCTACGAATTGCGTTTTCCATTCATTTTCAGGTTAGTAAGTTTAAACATATTTATTTATAGTGGATTGGGAAACAAGTTTTGCAACTTATATTAATCCCTTTCCACTTTGAGGTTGCGAGTGATGCCTTGTAGCGGCATTAGCCTGCTCTTTTTCGAAATCTACAAGGGTGTCTTTAACGTGCAAGAGATATGGCTCTCTCTCTCTTAACACGGGTCAGCCATTTATCGTCCCCTTCCGACGGACTATCATCGTTTCCTCAAGACCATACTCGCAAATGGTGTTAAGGGAGAGCCGAAAATCCAGTCTATGAAATTTTCATCACGGAACGGGAATCGAACCAGGAACCTTTGTGTTAGAAGTCCGATGCACTAACCACTACACCACGGCTCTCTATTTCATATTTTCTCATTTTCAGGTGTGGACTGTAGTATATATTTATTGTTCTTTTTCAAGGAATTCATTTCCCCTTCGTAACTTGTGACTTTTTTGCCTCAGGATTTTCGTGTCCCTTATCTTTTCGCGTTCAATGTTTAAGTAACTTAGTCGAGTATCAGTCTGACTCGAAAGTTGATACCTGACTACATATATTCAAAAGTAGAATTATGTTTAATTAAAAAAAACATTTCACATATGCCAATGGCGCTTAGCTGCTTACCACATGAAGATGTGTTTCTCGTATCAACGAAGTGTGACATGAATAAGTAATACTAATTTTGATAGGTCGGTTCATCTTGTAATTTGTTACGAAATATCTACATTTCGATAGGCAATTCAATAGATCCAGAAGGACTGTCAAATGTAACAAATGTCTATTCCCCTTAGACGAAAGGGATTTGCACCAAACATTGTCAAATTTATTTTACAATATTCTTAAGTCACATTTGATTTAACTCTGAAGCGTACGTAGACCTCGAAGACATTTGAAAACAGAAGACTATGTTACTAACACTTAAGTGTATCAAAATCTTACGCGGACTTTAATTTTGAAGTCAGGTAAGCAAAATTGAGAAAAAAGTTCACCAGCTGGAGGATTATATTCTACAGTATTAAAAAAAATAGATTAAACAGCTTCACTTGTGAAAATCATATATCGATTGGTATCAACACTCGATAATTGTGTTCTATGTAAATCTATGACTCAAAAGACCACTTTCGTGATCACCCGTCACCTGAAGAAACTCGTCAATTATGCGCGCCTTTATGACGTCATTTACCCGATAGAGGGGATCGCCTGTATCCCTTGACTATTAACGTTTATCAAGCGTCTTAGTGATCGTCATTGTGCAGGATAAACTAGAAATAATATTTGTTTTGTAAGTACTTAATTATAATTCCCAAATGACAGCAGTGCTCATTGTCAATTATTAGAATTTAATTTGCCGAATACTTCGTGCAATATAGCATTATAGTTTCTCAATCAACTCGCTCAACATTGGAACAGAAGTGACGATGCCCCTAAACGCACGAATGATGTTCACTAAAACCAGAGTTTTTGACGGAAATGCAACGAGCTCGAAAGTTGTCTATTGTTTTTTTAAGGATGTGATATTTCATTCAATGGCACGTTATGCAATATCGGATATGGACATCTTTTTTATCAACTGGAAAAGAGGGACGAAAGATACCAAAGGGACAGTCAAACTCATAAATCTAAAATAAACTGACAACGACTTTGCCGTCTTCGTATGAAATATTGATTGATTAGTTGTTAGTTACTTAAAGTACAGTGACAAATATTTAATGCATGATCAGGACGTTACGTGTGCAATCATATAATGTATTTCAAAACTGATGCAAGACTCATAATTTCACCATTCAACTAAAACTGAGACATTTTGCATGTGTGGTAAATGTAAAGTGTGTGTTACCTGCGACAAAACATTTCGAAAGTTTCCTCTACCATTTATCATATCAGGCTTCTGTAGGTCTAAAACAAATAATTTAAATTTTGAATTACTAATCATATAACCCCATAACATAAATTAAATCACATGCTATATTTTACTTAACTTAAAACATTTGAGAAGAAAATGATAAAAAAAAATCATCACAATACTGCAAAATTAAAATAGATCTAGTAGTGTGTGATAACATTGTGTGAGGGAATTCGACGTTTGATGTACCACTGTTCACTCCAGTGCAATTTATGACAATACCACTGCATCAATCAGAATAAAATTTTTTGCAGTGTTTTAAGAAATGATTTTGCTTTGTTGTCGCGTATTATTTGTGAAACATTCAATGTTTTAAAAAGGCGAATTTTCTTTATAAAGTCAATGATTATGTTGACTTTTGAAGGCCAAACTTTCTACAGCCTTAAATACGCTAGTGAAAGATCCAAAAACTATACCAATATATAACGACATGTTTATGAAATTATAACAAATCTATTGGTTAACAAATTTTTACTCGTTATTGCAAAATAATGAACTTAATATATCTGACATTTTCTCCCTACCCAGTTTACCCCTATACATTTTTATGATGTGGACTGGTCATTGTTATTAAATCGTAGGCAATTTGATTGGATTAAGTTGTTATTAGTTTACCTTCAAACTTGTTTATGCTTTTCATACATGACTATTGATTAATTAGACCGTGCATGAATGTGTACGGTAACTAAAATGACCTTCAAACTGGACACTGGACGAGTCAATATTATGTTTTATCAATGAAAGTTAAGGTATGAAAGGTAAGAATTGCCACTTATTCGATTTTCACAAAATTTTCGGAATATACAGTTGAAAGGTTATTTTTTAAAAGCCTATTGTGAAGAGTAAAGAGAAAGTTTACAAATAATACGTTTTGTTCCATTAAACAAGTCATTTTCGTAAGAGAAATACCGAAATATATTTTACGCACGACTACGGCAGGTAAAATTATTATTTATCATAATAAAAAAAAGCATTTTTCAGTCTCATTGGAATATGTTGATTACAATTAATCCCAAACTTAAGAAGTAAGTAACTAAAGTCAAAATATGTCCGATCTGCCTATTTCTGCACATCAAAAGTCAATACGATCGTTTTAAAGTCAATTTCGTCTACCTCACAAAATCTTGTTAGGCACTATAAGTTTACTATCAATAAATAAGTTTTCGAATTCCTCCACTGTTATATAATGTTTTAGTAAAATTATGAAAACATCCGATGTAAGACGCATATATCTCATACAAACTAGTCAGAACATATTTGTTGTTATGAGCTTACATTTCGGATTACAAGATGTAAGCATATAAAGTCTGATGCATCTTTTGACTGCTTATTTGTGTCTAAAAAGTAAAATAAAATAATGCCGAACTCCGGCAAAAGGGCCAAAAGCAAAAGCTCAAACACATCAGACGAATGGATACAATTGTCATATTCCTGACTTGGTACAGACATTTTCTTATGTAAACAATGATGGATTAAACTTGGTTTTATAGCTTGCTAAACCTCTCACTCTAATTATTTTCAAGCTTTCAATTTCTTCTCTTTCCGTTTTTTGCCACGAGCGCACCTCCTACAAAAGATTATGATAGAAAGTTTTGCTAAGTTAATAGATATCTGTTACCTTATCAAATAACTGTCAAATTATTTTATAAATTAGACGTCTTTGTACATCTATTAATTACATTTTCTTAAACAAAACCTCTGACGATTTTCAATTAGTACACTGGGAATTTCAGATTTCGTTTCTTGAAGAAATATCTATTTCTACATTTCCTTGACTTACCCAGTGCATTTGTTAAGACAATTGCTTCCACCACTAAAACAATCAACCATCGCACCAAGTTGTCCATGGTCATGGTGGTGCCTGCCTTTGTGCATATGGCGTCGACGTAAACTTATTTATACAAAGAATTAATTGTACAGTTGTGAATCTTTACTTGTAAAATGTATTTGTATTTAATACCGTCCATTAATAATGAAAATGTAGAAACAATAGGTATTACAATACAATTATGATTTGTTTGAAAATCAAAAGACACTATAGGTAGGTATATGCAGTATTAATTTGATGTATTTATTAATTTGTATTTTCATTAACATTTTTCAAGATGCTACATCAACAAAATCGAAAAATTTGATGACGTTATGATTTTTGTGTTAAAAAGGTACATTTGGGATATGTACTGCAAAACAAAAACAAAATAAAAACTTTCTTTTTCAATTTTGGAAAAAAGAATTACCCAAGTATATATATCGTCCTCGTCAATTTAATATTCGGGACTTTATAATTTGATAAAACAAATTTATTTAAAGTTAAGTATTAGAAGAAACATGATTCCATAGCCACCATAGTTCATTATTTTTTTACTTGAAAAGAATGAATGCAAAAAGGGATTCCTTTACCATATCATTGTAACATGTGTAGAGCACAAATGCCAATTGTGTTGTCAAAATAAAACTAATGCATTATTTTCATACTTTTATTTTCAAATACAGTATAAATATTGTAGTAAAATAACGTTCGAATTTCAACATACCCTTGTTTCAAGTTACCCTTTATTAAAAGTACTAAAAATCAGAGTTATCTGGCTTCATGTTTTGCCTATTGCTACATAATGAAAACTCAATAAAATAAAATAACACAGACATAAAAAAAAACTACATATATGCAGCTTAATGTTTTCTTTTATGTTACTATACAGACACCGCTGAAATTGTGTGTCTGGGTGTGTCAATGATTGTTTTTATCGTATTGCATTTTGGAATTGTGTTACACTTAGATTGTCATGATTGAAATCCTAGGAAATGTGATTTTAATAATGGAGAAGGTACTGGTACCAACTTAAGTACTAATCATATCTATTTTTAAATATCGAAGTCTTTTAGCCAATGTGTTTTGATAATCATTTGATTTTGCCATTTTAATAGGGACTTTCCGTTTTGAATTTTCCTTAGAGTTCAGTATTTTTGTGATTTTACTTTTTTTGTTCATTTTACTTTTAAAACAGACCCTTCGCAATTAAGATTCTTTCAGTGCATCATCACTTGCATCTTTTGAACAAATTTTGACAAATAGAAAATATGTTAAACTTATTGTGCAAAGGGAGATTACCGTTTTAGGAAAGATGTTTTCCCTGTAAGTGCCCTAATAAGGTAATTTATTTTTTCATTATTTGTTGGCTAAGTAGAGATATTTTGAAAAACTGGTGCTAACTGAAAATTAATTGTATATTCTTGATAGCAGCCACTTAGAAATGGTTTGACTGATTCATGAAACATAACTTTTAATAAATGATAATTATATATTCATTTTGTTGATTATTTGTAAATATAGGATTACAGATGTATTGAACACTTAAGCAACAACAGCATTCAATTAATTTATTTGTATAAATACTTTTACGTCGACGCCATATGCACAAAGACAGGCACCACCATTACCATGGACAACTTGGTGCGGTGGTTGATTGTTTTAGTAGTGGAGACCATGGTCTGTACGGAAGCACTTGGTAAGTTCCATCTGTTTTCATCTGAGTGAAATGTTGCGATCCCCTAAAATATAAGATATAAATTATCAGAACATTTCAATGACGTTGAAAAGTAACTGTATTATACACAATACATCGAGACAAAATATGAAAAAGTTTTTTTTCTTTCAAAACATTGTAGTTAATACTCAAATAATAAATTTGACTCTGTTAAAGATATATTCATGACATGACATACAATGTTACAATTTACGGTTACATATGCATTCCTCATGGATACCAGGATTACAATTTAGTACGTCAGACTCGTCTACCATAGACGTTTCAGTGATGATCAAACAAAAAAGACAAACTAAAGTTAATCAAACAGGTGAAGAGCAATGAAGACCCCAAATTTCGAAAGGTTTTGTCAAAAACAGTTAAGGTTATCTATGCCTGATGTAGATATCAAGTTTGTTTAGCAGTTTATTTATAATTATGGACATAGCGTTCATAATGTATGTCAACACGGCAGTGCATATGTAAGAAACTGTCGATTAATTTTAGGTTTTACGGTACTAAAATAAAGTTTACATTAATGCCAATAAAAGAAACTTTCTACTTATATCAAAATTAAAATTGTCATTACTTTGCCACTTCCTAAAACAAAATCAATTTTGAGTCGTTTATGTTTTTTATGGTGGCGTCATTAGGATTAATTACAAATCAAACATGATATAATACAAATTCTGATCTATGCGTAAAACTCATGTTTGACTTTTAGTTGTCGATTTTTCATTTTGTATCCCCATGTTAGCATTATTAAATGTTAAAGTCTAGAATGTACATCTGAAGATATGAATTGCTCACTTTAACGGTGTTATAGAAATTGAAATAGCTGGATCATTTTATCAAATTAAAGAAAAGATACTTAACTTTGTTCATCAAAATGATGCATTATTTCTTCTCCAGATCTCGGAAGAGTTGCCCGTAATAATCAAGGAAAAGTACAGGTACATTATCTATCTATAATAATGATCGTTTACTTATGTTTACCTATGTGTTTATCATTCTCCTGTTGTAAACTTCCTTTTTGAAAATCTGTATGCCCGTTTCGGATGTTTGTTCATCGTATATGTTTTTACATGGACTATACTTGTGTCCCTATAATGGCAGAATTATTTTTGTATTGTCATGAATCCTCTGTATAACCAGTACATTTGCAATACAATGGTGTTACCTGTATGATATATTTCATTATATATATAGTGCATCTTACCGCTTTTAAATTAGAGGTTTCGTATTCGCAAATCGCTTATTTCCTTTATACTTTATCCTTTCATTGATCAAAGATTTGACATGACTATCTGTATATATCCATATAGTTAGCCAAAAGTAGGTAACCGATGTTCAGGTCTGTACAGTCGAATAGGAAGATTAATTTCAAGGTTACAAATACAAATCAAAGGATTTGCATCAACTCCGAATAAAAAGAGACCGGTTGCGTTTACAAAATAAGATTCGCCTGCTGTGTATGCATAACCAATCAAGCAAAACCAAGTTTCAGTCAAACTGTCAAAATTTCGAATGTTACAAAATCAGAAAAACGATACATCAGACGGCTAATCTGGAATATGAAGATCTAGGACCATAAAACATTTTGTTATTCAGTACATCGTATAATTTCAGTGTGCACAACATGTATTTCTGGAATAATTGTCATCAGATTTACTTAATACCAACAAATTCGGAAACCCCATTTCTTACACGCTAAATATATTTATAGCCAGTTATACAAAGCTATTCCTAATGAGTGATAAATAATAAAAGTATAGAAGTACATTGAGATACCTAAACGACATGTGTCCTCGCTTAGTACGAAGGTCGTGTTATTCTGTTTGTTTATCTATCTGTATAGGGTTCATGAGATTTTAAATGATTTCTGTATATAAATATATGTATATATATATAGTGTAATGTTTGGTCCAGTGAATTACCCATAGCTGCAGAAAATTCTATGAAAACTTTCCTTCTGTATTTCTAAGCTGAAATCTTATATCAATGTGTTATGTGAAGCGTGTAAAATTAATTTTCTGTCCTTCTGTCCTACAGGGAGACAATATACTAAAACGTGAAAAGAGACAGACTGGTTAGTATTTATTCGTACTGATATCTACGCTTTAAAGTATCATTTATAAATTATTTGTTTGGGTATTTTATGTGTTAGTATTGTTACTTTTTGGCGAAGTCCAAACCAGCTTAAAGAATGGTGATGTCGGTTGGGCGGTCAGACGGGAAAAGTGGGCACTTTGTTCGTGAAATAAACTCCTCCTACAATATTTATAAAGATCCCTGAAACTTCACAGAAAGATTGTAAACAATAAGTGAGAATTTTGCATCTTCTATCATAGAATTGTTTGAGAAATATTGCCAGGCGTTATTCATTTTCAGCAAAAATAATGAATGACAGTACCAGTTTTGTGTAATGAACGTATCCTACAGTTTTCAATCGAAGAAACTGCGCAGAGTGATTGAAAACATGATGAAGTAGGACACTTACTATTATGTAACATAATCATTTTGATTATTTTTTTTCAAACTTTTGGAACTACTAGCAAACAAAAACAAAAGAAAGAAACAAATTTTATCTAAACCCCAGATCTTTGGAACAACACAGTGAGTTTGCAGACCTTTTGTGGTTGTGTACCTTCTATTATTGCGTTAGTTAAATATTTTAACCACTTTTTTGCATTTCATAATTAAATATACCCGGCATTCAAATGCTCGCTATATAGCATTCTCCATTGTTAAAGAAACAATCAGTGCAATCCAGCCATTTTAGTCTCTGATCCATTACTTATGACAGAAAAGTCAGGTAAACAACATTTTCATTTCATTTCGCGTGCATATAGAATACAATAAAATATGTTGCCTAAGAAAGTCACGGATAAATGGCGTTTCTTAGTATCTCTCAGGAATTCTCTACTAATGGTTTTTAATGTGTGATAAGTTGTTACTCAAAAAAAAATGGAGGTCAAGATAAAAATTGATTTTTTTTTCTTTTACCATTCAGGAGTTATGGTTCTTGCTACATTAAAAAAATGGCACTTTATTCGTTCCATTGAATAACTTATGAAGCACTTAACTAATGCTTATAAAATTTAATATGTTGTCAATGATGAAAAAATGGAGATCAAGTCTGGTATCAATGACTTTTTCAGTCCAAGATTTATGATTATTGATGGATTAAAAATTGCCACGTTATGTAGTCTCTGTGCAATGAACCATCCAACCAAATTTTTAATGCTGTCACTGATGACAACATGGAGATCAAGTTTGGTATCAATGACTTTATGCTGTAATCCTGCAATAAATTATAAATTGGTTTTGATCATTGTTGAATGCCGTAAGGTGACCTTTATTTGTTTAATCCGCTTCTCTTGAACTATGCTCTCGGATAGTTGTCCCATTGTCAATCATGTCATGTCTTTTTATTTTGATAGTTCTTCCTACAATGTTATATTTCTATTGTATATTTCAAAATAATGGCATCCAAAATGCCTTCAAAATATTTACCTGAAAACTAAAATTCCGGAATATTACAATTTGTTATACTTTAACATCTATGTCATTATTTCTGACGAAAGAATGTGTTCCAGAACAGGAGACAATAAAAGTTTTACCTGCAAAACTTGCTCTTGCTAGGCTATGAGGAAGGGGGATGACGGTATCAATTCACAAGTACTATGGTTGCAATTTCATTGATTATCAGAGTGTCTCGATATACTTGCTTTCTCTTAACAATAATAGATCATAAATGGACTATGACAACCCTTACATTATGTTTGGTTTAGTCCTGTTCTGATTTTGCATCTTACAAATGCGAATTAATTAGTTTGTGTTTTAAAAAGGACAAACCTGGCCACATTAAAATACAGTGTGTGCTATTCTACTTGTTGTTTCTCATAAATGTGTCCGCCTATACAGGATTTTATAGAAAACATCTGATATTCTGATATTTTTATATTATTATAATTTTCCTCGGACTTCTATCATCGTAGAAAAATTTAGCGATACCTGCTTACGTTCTTCATATTTTAAACATTCGCTATTTATCGCGATATCTTACTTGTCCACTCACCAAAGAAATGAAACTCTATATATATTTACTTCATATTTATTTTATTAAGCTTATCAATTTATATTTCTATAGTATGCCTTAATTGTATATGTGTATTCCATTTGTATTTTTCACAAGTTTGTTTAGTTTGCAGACACTATTGATTTAAATTTAAATTTGAATTAAGCCCTCTTTTTAGCTCACCTGGCCCAAAGGGCCAAGTGAGCTTTTCTCATCACTTGGCGTCCGGCGTCCGTCGTCGTCCGTCGTCGTTAGCTTTTACAAAAATCTTCTCCTCTGAAACTACTGGGCCAAATTGAACCAAACTTGGCCACAATCATCATTAGAGTATCTAATTTAAAAAATGTGTGGCGTGACCCGGTCAACCAACCAAGATGGCCGCCACGGCTAAAAATAGAACATAGGGGTAAAATGCAGTTTTTGGATTATAACTCAAAAAAACAAAACATTTAGAGGAAATATGACATGGAGTAAAATGTTTATCAGGTCAAGATCTATCTGCCCTGAAATTTTCAGATGAATCGGTCAAGACGTTGTTGGGTTGCTGCCCCTGAATTGGTAATTTTGAGGAAATTTTGCTGTTTTTGGTTATTATCTTGAATATTATTATAGATAGAGATAAACAGTAAACAGCAATAATGTTCATCAAAGTAAGATTTACAAATAAGTCAACATGACCGAAATGTTCAGTTGACCCCTTTAGGAGTTATTGCCCTTTATAGTCAATTTTTAACCATTTTTCGTAAATCTTAGTTATCTTTTACAAAAATCTTCTCCTCTGAAACAACTCGGCCAAATTGATTCAAATTTGCCCACAATCATCTTTGGGGTATCTTGTTTGAAAAATGTGTCCGATGACCTGGCCATCCAACTAAGATGGCCACCACGGCTAAAAATAGAACAGGGGTAAAATGTAGATTTTGGCTTATAACTCTGAAACCAAATCATTTAGAGCAAAACTGACAAGGAGTTAAATTGTTAATCAAGTCAATATATATCTGCCCTGAAATATTCAAATGAATTGGACAACCGGTTGTTGGGTTGCTGCCCTCCAACTGGTAATTTTTAAAGAAATTTTGCCGTTTTTGGTTATTATCTTGAATACTATTATAGATAGCGATAAACTGTAAACAGCGATAATGTTCAGCAAAGTAAGATCTACAAATAAGTCAACATGACCTAAATGGTCAATTGACCCCATAAGGAGTTATTGCCCTTTATAGTCAATTTTTAACCATTTTTCATTAATTTGGTAAATTTATGTAAATTTTTACCAAGTATTTTTCTCTGTTACTAATGGGCAAAGTTCATTATAGATATTATTGTAAGAAGCAAGAACGTTCAGTAAAGTAAGAACTTCAAACACATCACCATCACCAAAATACAATTTTGTCATGAATCCGTTTGTGTCCTTTGTTTAATATGCACATAGACCAAGGTGAGCGACACAGGCTCTTTAGAGCCTCTAGTTTCAAATGTATATTGTCTTTTTAGTGGCAAGCACATTTTTCCAAAGGCACTGTCAGGGTGATACAGTCGTTCCAACGTGTGATCAAACGAAAGGACTTAGTATATACATTCTGGAAGCCTGGTATGGTGGAGTAGGTTGTGATCCACCTTTTAGCTATTTTGACACAGCTTCGGCCCCATGTGGGACTGATGTTACAGATACAGTAGCAGGATTATGTGATAATTTATTCGAGTGCATGGTTTTTATTGACGATGCAACATTCGGGCCGACTGGCTGTTCACCCGGGCAAGATATGGATTTGTTCTTGGAATACGACTGCGGTAAGTGCAAATTAAGTGATCCGTATTCAACGTATAATATCACCTTATGGGTCCGAACAATGTAGTAACGTAATATGTTAATTGTCACATATGCTTATGAATTTTAGAAGTTATTTCAAAGTGATGTAATCTTTAATACTTATTATTAAGAACCTACTTCCATTTGTCTATAAAACAACCAATGCAAACGATAACAACTTGTTTTTATAAAGGAACGTAACACAACTACTTACCGTGTATTGAAATAAACCCTACCTACATACCTTTTATATAAGATATACACGGTATCCACGCTTTTGCTTTTAACCAATTGTATTCGTAGAAATATATAGGAGGTAAGATACTAGTGTATGATAGATTGTTTGCTATTCACCTGTCAAATATTAATAAGTATATGATAGATTGTTTGTTTCATACCCATTGAATAGCAGTATATGATAGATTGTTTGTTTCATACCCGTCGAAAATCATTATATGATAGATTGTTTGCAATACACTTGTTGAATACTTGTTTATGATAGATTGTTTGTTTTATACCCGTCGAATATTAGTATATGATAGATTGTTTGTTTTATATCCGTCAATTAACAGTATATGATAGATTGTTTGTATTATACCCGTCGAATACTAGTATATGATAAATTGTATGTTTTATACCCGTCAAATATTAGTATATGATAGATTGTTTGTTTTATACCCGTCAAATATCAGTATTTGATAGTTCGTTTCATATTCGTCAATTAACAGTATATGATAGATTGTTTGTATTATCCCCGTCGAATACTAGTATATGATAAATTGTATGTTTTATACCCGTCAAATATTAGTATATGATAGATTGTTTGTTTTATACCCGTCAATATGAGTATATGATAGATGGTTTGTTTTATACCCGTCAAATATCAGTATTTGATAAATTGTTTGTTTTATACCAGTCAAATATCAGTATATGATAGATTGTTTGTTTTATACCCAGCAAATATCAGTATATAATAGATGGTTTGTTTTATACCCGTCAAATATCAGTATATGATAGATTGTTTGTTTTATACCCGTCAAATATCAGCATATGATATATTGTTTGCTTTATACCCGTCAAATATCAGTATATGATAGATTGTTTGTTTTATATCCGTCAAATATCAGTATATGATAGATTGTTTGTTTTATACCTGTCGAATATCAGTATATGATAGATTGTTTGCTATGACAGCGTGCACACAGTTGACGGCAACTGTCAAATGCGCTTTTAAAAGTAGCTTTATATAACCGTGTTTAACATATATCTTACTAGTATATAGGAAGATTTTTTATGATAAAATGATGAAAGCTAGCCATAATAAAATCCACATTATTAAAAGGTTATCAAATTTAAATTCATAAAATACGAAACGAACATGGATAAAGTGGCAAAAATATGTTAAACATTTTGACCTGAAATTTGTACAAGATCATGACGTCATACGATCTTCACCTAAAATAGAATAAAAATCGGCCATGGTGGATGAGTCTTGAATGTAGTTTGTTATGTGTTGGAAGTGGTAATTTGAAGGGATTAATATTCGAAAATGGAAGAATCGGTTAAAAAATATGTAATTGCTATTTTCTTATTTCGAAATGATATATGATAAATTGTTTGCTATATTGCCTATATACCCGTCGAATACTTATAGATTGTTTCATAAACGTATTGTTAGTAATATTTCATGCATATCTGAGATGAAATTATGTTCAAACTACATTTTTTACTATGTTTTAATGTAAGTAAAGTGAAACATAAAAAAAAGTAATGCAGTTTTGATTGGTAAAGAAAGGTCGCTCTTGATTCTGGATAAACCTTTTGGCAAATTGTCACCAGCTCACGTGTAAGGCGAACGTTAGAAGTAGAGGATCCGGTTTTACTAGAAGGATGTCGAGAAGGCGATGGTTCTTAGTCTTGGTCCTAATCTGCTTATGTAACGTTGCTTCAACTGCCCTAGACCTAGTCAGTAAACAATTAAAACATAAAGTTTGCCAGTGCATTTGGTCAACTGACTCGGGATTCCAGTCTTTAAGTTCATGTCTACATATTTTTATTTTGAAAACAAAACTTGACAGTACAAAATTATTACGAGAAACTGAAATTGAGGTATCATAAACATGTTTAATCCCGCCGCATTTTTTTGCGCCTGTCCCAAGTCAGAAGCCTCTAGCCTTTGTTAGTCTTGTATTATTTTTAATTTTAGTTTCTTGTGTACAGTTTGGAGTCTAGTATGGCGTTCATTATCACTGAACTAGTATATATATTTGTTTAGGGGCCAGCTGAAGGACGCCTCCGGGTGCGGGAATTTTTCGCTGCATTGAAGACCTGTTGGTGACCTTCTGTTGTTGTCTATTCTATGGTCGGGTTGTTGTCTTTTTGACACATTCCCCATTTCCATTCTCAATTTTACAGTTTCTGAATTTTAAAGGTTAACAACTTTGACATGTTTCAATCGTTTTAATTGAATGAGTGAAATAATAAGTTAATGGCTGACTAATATATATACCTCTGTCATCATAATAAAGTAAAATTTGCTCTTCGTCTTGCAACCTTCTTTGTTCAGTTAATATAGAACAGTATTTAAAATTTGATCTGAGCCAGAAGTCAGAGATATAAACCAAACACAAAAAATCCGAATGCAATAACTTTGTATTAATTGTAGCAAATCATCAATGAATATCGCCATGATAGCTAAAAGTAAACAAATCATTTTAAAATCATTTCATATGATATTGTAAGTAAACATATCATAATGAAATCACACCAGATTAGCTTACAGAGTTAAACAAATCTATTTTCGATTCATTCAATACAATATACTTAGTAAACAAATCATAAAGGAATCACGCAAAAACAGAAAGAAATTATTTACAAATCATACAATTGAAAGAAATAACCAAGAATTGCTACTGAGATATCATGGCACCAAATCGCCTTGCACTATGCCCGACGCTTAACCACTCGACCACCTAGGCTCTAAAAACAAAGTTTTCGGTGACCCCTTCCCCGTCAGTTTTTAACTAGCGTCGTAACACAGTACATGATATATATATGGCATGAAGGTGTAATATTTACAGATGAGCTCAATTATAAACGGTAGAGGATATTACAAGTTAATGAACGATGCAGTCGAAGAAATAATTATAGTATACGTACGTCTGAACCAGTGACAACTCCACGACAGATAGAAATAATTATATTATACGTACGTCTGAACCAGTGACAACCCCACGACAGATAGAAATAATTATATTATAAGTACGTCAGAACCAGTGACAACTCCACGACAGATAGAAATAATTATATTAAACGTACGTCTGAACCAATTACAACTCCACGACAGATAGAAATAATTATATTATAAGTACGTTTGAACCAGTGACAACTCCACGACAGATAGAAATAATTATATTATACGTACGTCTGAACCAGTGACAACTACACGACAGATAGAAATAATTATATTATACTTACGTCTGAACCAGTGACAACCCCACGACAGATAGAAATAATTATATTATAAGTACGTCTGAACCAGTGACAACCCCACGACAGATTTCATCCATCGGATCACCAGTGATGGCGATACAAGGATGAAAACATGTTCTGTATATATAATTTGTCTAAATAACAGCTCAACAATGTAAGATCTGTAAATTTGCAGAAGCAATTAATTTGTTCTTTCCTGACCTGGATTCGAACTCATGATTCTGATTCATCGTGGTACCAATTCGTTCAGTAATAATTTCAAGATGGCAAATATTGTCTAAAAGAATAATTTCGTAAAGTAATTAGAACAATTATTCGGGTAAGATAATGAAGATAAGAAAATATGATCATGATGATACTAGTATTTGGAACGAAACATAACAAACTGTGTATCACATAAAACTGAATAAATCGGTATTCCAAGTGTTAAACTAAAAAATGTACCACAATTTAGTCGTCCTATTGAAAACAATTATCACACCCTTAAATGAATTCACAATGATAAATATATACACAACACAATTCACATCAATCAGATTGCAAGGTGACACACCTTATTCCCAATGCATAAATAGATATAGGAAGATGTGGTGTGAGTGCCAATGAGACAACTCTCCATACAAATAACAATTTAAAAAGTAAACCATTATAGGTTAAAGTACGGCCTTCAACACGGAGCCTTGGCTCACACCGAACAGCAAGCTATAAAGGGCCCCAAAATTACTAGTGTAAAACCATTCAAACGGGAAAACCAACGGTCTAATCTATATAAACAAAACGAGAAACGAGAAACACGTATATATTACATAAACAAACGACAACTACTGTACATCAGATTCCTGACTTAGGACAGGTGCAAACATTTGCAGCGGGATTAAACGTTTTAATGGATCCAAACCTTCTCCCTTTTTCTGAAACAATAGCATAACATCACAACAAAGAAAAACATACGATAAAATATCAACTGGCAGACTTAACTCAATAAAAAAAACCACTATATTTCATAACAGAATATATAGATACAATGTGACTATGCAATCACTATGCAACATACACCAGGCCCTTTTCTACACCATTTCACCAACACATTATTATGCAACATGCACCAGGCCCTTTACTACACCATTTCACCAACACATTATCATGTAACATGCACCAGGCCCTTTACTACACCATTTCACCAACACATTATTATGCAACATGCACCAGGCCCTTTACTACATAATTTCACCAACACATTATTATGCAACATGCACCAGGCCCTTTACTACATAATTTCACCAACACATTATCATGTAACATGCACCAGGCCTTTTGCTACATAATTTCACCAACACATTATCATGTAACATGCACCAGGCCCTTTACTACATAATTTCACCAACACATTATCATGTAACATGCACCAGGCCCTTTACTACATAATTTCACCAACACATTATCATGTAACATGCACCAGGCCCTTTACTACATAATTTCACCAACACATTATCATGTAACATGCACCAGGCCCTTTACTACATAATTTCACCAACACATTATCATGTAACATGCACCAGGCCCTTTATTACACAATTTCACCAAAACATTATTATGCAACATGCACCAGGCACTTTATTACACAATTTCACCAACATATTATTATGCAACAGGTATCAGGTAAGTATCACACAAAACGTATGAACACAATAGCACATGTGTACAACATCTATTAACAATATCCATGGCAAGCCGTTTTACTATTTATTCTAACTTCAAGATATCTAATAAACTTTATAAGATATCTCATATAGTTTATAAGATATCTTATATAGTTTATAAGATATCTTATATACTTTATAAGATATCTTATAAAGTTTATAAGATATCTCATATAATTTTCTTTATAAGATATCTTATAAAGTATATAAGATATCTTGTAAAGTATATAAGATATCTTATAAACTATATGAGATATCTTATAAAGTATATAAGATGTCTTATATAAAAAATATTTATAAGATATCTTATAAACTTTATAAGATATCTTATATACTTTATGAGATATCTTATATAGTTTAAAAGATATCTTATAAAGAAAATTATATGAGATATCTTATATACTTTATAAGATATCTTATAAACGCGACTTCAACCATTATTTTTAAATAACAAAGGCTCCCTACATCAGAACCGCAGAAAATTAAAAATTATAATTAAATGCGGTTCCTTCAACCAACATACGTAATAAATCTCAAGACTTTACACCGTTTTATTTAATTTCATTTATATGAAAGTGTGTTGCCTATAATTAAGATAATAACTAACAGTGTTTCGGGATTTTTTGCTTTTGCTATTAAAGCATGGGTCTCTTGATTTAGCAAGATATTCTTCGATATTTTTGTTACGTTTAAAAGCTATGATAGGCACCTTGATGAAGATTTCGCTGCATTTTTTGTCTTTTTGCAGATTGCTCCAATGTTTTCTTATAAATTTACTATAAAGATTTTTTACCATTGGATTATATTTAGTAATGAGAGTGAGTGGAACATTCTTTGTCCTATCGGCCTTCAATAAAGTTGTTTTTCTGTTTGTGGTATTTTTAACGTTTCTAATAACATTCTCTGTTTTATTTTTACAGTATCCTCTTTCAACTGTCTAAATTTAAATGTCTATCTAATTCAATGATGTCACTATTATTTCTAATATGTAAATACGGTGTAAAGTCTTGAGATTTATTACGTATGTTGGTTGAAGGAACCGCATTTAATTATGATTTAAAAATAAGATATCTTATAAAGTATATAAGATATCTTATAAAGTTTATAAGATATCTTATATAACTTATAAGATATCTCATATAATTTTCTTTATAAGATATCTTCTAAAGTTTATAAGATATCTTCTAAAGTTTATAAGATATCTTCTAAAGTTTATAAGATATCTTCTAAAGTTTATAAGATATCTTTTAAAGTTTATAAGATATCTTATAAAGTATTTAAGATACTTTATCTAAAGTTTATAAGATATCTTCTAAAGTTTATAAGATATCTTATAAAGTATTTAAGATATCTTATAAAGTATGTAAGATATCTTATAAAGTATATAAGATATCTTATAAAGTTTATAAGATATCTTATAAAAACTGGATTATATAAGATATATTATATGAGATATCTTATATATTATATGAGATATCTTGAAGTTAGAATAAATAGTAAAACGGCTTGCCATAAATATCCACCAATGTGTAATCTCACCTTAGAACATACTCACCCCTTCTCGTCCAATGAAAAATCAGTTTTTCACCCTCTAATTTTCATAGTACATGGTTTTCCATGCACTATGAAATGCTATACATGAATGACTTTTCATTGTCAGTTAATTATGAAAGTGAACTCTTAATAACTGCACCAATGAAGTGTACAATCACCTGAGGCATTTTCCTTTGGAAAAAAGCCTACTGATTAAAGATGAAAGAGCAAAGATTAAAACAAATTATTTTGAATTTTGCAAATTTTCATAAATGTTCTAATGGTACACATATATAGAATAAACAAATACAATGGGGGTAAGGATGTAAGTAAAATAATATTTATTTATTATAAACCGGGCATTTGAGGGAATTTTTTTTCTCTCAAGAAAACAATTTCAGGCTGCTGATATATAAAGCAAAGGATTTTTTTACGGAGAAACACAATACATATAAAGTTATCAATAAAAAAGTAAGCATTAAACGTTGAATGGTCTGGATTTAAATGCTTTTACAGAGTTTTCTATTTATAAAAAAAAATCAAATTTCAAAAAGGGGATTAATTCTGTTGCTTTTCAAAATAAAAAAATCTCAAGATATATTAGTATTAAATTTTACCTGAAGCAGAAGAAAAACAATTTATCCGTTCGGTCCTCACAAACTAGTGCTATTTCATTCCATCCATTGAAATGATGATTACCTATGTTTTGGTTCATTATAAAATGTGAACTCTTTTTAAGGTTTGAATATTACAATGGGAAAGGCTAATTTTGTAAGGTCACTCGAAAGTGTGAATATGTTCTAAATTGGTCAGACAATACTTGGTCATGTTTTATGAATATTTAAGCCCTCGGCTTCGCCTTGGGCTTAAATCTTCATAAAACATGACCAAGTATTGTCTAACCTATAATTGTGAACGTTCAATGAACCACAATCACACAATCACACTTGCACAAATCCTTCAATGCACAAGGAATTCATATTAACACAGATCAACTCACATACTAATTTGCATGCATCCAAACGAAATGAATAATCTCCAAACTGGTAAAATTAAATACAGTTCACATTCACTTATAAATATCTAGGAAGAATTCAATGTCTACAATAAATATATAATGCAGAAAACCATCAAGTATATATACACCTTGTCCTTTCACTGTACAATAACTTTATATATCAGTTTCACTTCATATTACAATCACTATTACAACATTCACAAATAAATCGGAACACTATTTATATCCCTTCGAATCACTAAATTAACTCCACTAACCAATATAATCTGTGAAAGTTATCCTTTAATGGCCAACCAACACAACACAGCTGACAGTGGGTCAAACAAACAAATGGAATTTTTAACGACCTAGACTGGCTTTACAGCCCCTGCACGGTCGGCTAACAGTTGTTCACAGTCTTGATCTGGTATATATACTACCATCTGGATCACTCCATTATACTAAAATGGGATGTTAAGGTAAAACCTAGCACATACCAACTATATGGTTCGATTTTCAAGTAACAGAAGGTGTTCCAATCATGGAGAAACTTATATACATATAGAAACACAATCAATAGAAAGGACAACTGGTATTTTACAGCAAAATAAGTAAACTTATACCAATGTCCGTTCTTTAGATATCAACCTCATGATTTCAAACTTTTACTAATATCAGTATTGATTCCTCGGATTGATAAAGCATATGATAGATCTACTACGTATTTTTCACTTTGTATCCTTTGCAGTGGTCGTGTATTTTGTTTTCAGATTGAACACTGTTTAAAAAGTAATTAACATTTCATATTTCTTTTGGAAACCAAATGTTATGATGGTAAGCGTTAATTCATACATAACGTTTGTGAGAATTAAAACAAGCAAATAAAACAAATAAATACAACAAATGTTACATTCAGTTTATGAAGAGCTCCTTGTCCATATTAAGTTTTTATTGTTTAAGTTTTAAAATGGAATCTAGACTTTCTAAATCTATCAGATTTGACATGAATTGCATGTATTACATTTTTTCACGTTTTGCTTGTAGTGAGAGCAAGAGCTGTTGTAATGGGTGAGTTCACATTAAACTTAAAGAAGATCAGAGCTAAAATTCAATTCAACAAGCATACAAAAATCGACTTGTAAATATCATTAATGTAAACAGGTTAATATCATCACACGGCTTAGACAATTAATTCAATGCACAAAATAAATGTAAAAATTTCGGTTTAATCAAGGGGTTCAATTATATCATGTATACCATTAGTTTTTATTTAAGAATTGGATGCTTCTTTTTGTAAATTTATTGGGGTGTAAAAGCGTTGACCGAAGTACATTTTGTATGAAGCGCGGAAGCGCTTCATTCTAAAAATGTACGCACGGTCAACGCTTTTACACCCCTATAAAGTTACAAAAAGAAGCATTCAATACTTATAATTACATTTTTTAGCTATGATCATGAAAACACGAATTTTATATATTTTATTATTTAATTCACCTGTGCACTTTATTGTTTGAGCACGTGTTATCATGAGTGAAAAGTTGTATTGAGCAATGCAACTGTTTACGGAATAACACGTGATGTGCAGTTAGCCAATCAGAATAAAATATTATAATGAAACATACATCTAATGTAATTATAAGTATATGATTAACATGTATATAGGGGGGTCTATATTTTATCATCCATATGAACATGTAGATATCATCATAATAGACATGTAGAATTCATCAAAATAGACTTGTATATATCATCAAAATAGACATTTAGATATGATTAAAATGGACATTTAGATATCATCAAAATATTTATGTAGATATCATCAAAATATTTATGTAGATATCATCAAAATAGACATTTAGATATCATCAAAATAGACATGTAGATATCATCAAAATAGACATGTAGATATCATCAAAATTGACATGCATGGGGTATACTCATTTTTTATAGCCTTGCTGAAATATACGGCATGGGGTATACTCATCTTGTATAGCCATGCTATACGGTATGTGGTATACTCATCTGTTATAGCCTTGCTATACGGTATGGGGTATACTCATCTTGTATAGCCTTGCTATACGGTATAGGCTAATGGTATACTTATCTTTTATAGCCTTGCTATACGGTTTTTGGTATACTCATTTTTATAGCCTTGCTATACGGTGTGGGTATACTCATCTTTTTATAACCTTGCTATACGATGTGGGGTATACTCATCTTGTATAGTCTTGCTATACGGTATGTGGTATACTCATCTGTCATAGCCTTGCTATACGGTATGTGGTATACTCATCTGTTATAGCCTTGCTATACGGTATGGGGTATACTCATCTTGTATAGCCTTGCTATACGGTATAGGCTAATGGTATACTTATCTTTTATAGCCTTGCTATACGGTTTTTGGTATACTCATTTTTATAGCCTTGCTATACGGTGTGGGTATACTCATCTTTTTATAACCTTGCTATACGGTATGGGGTATACTCATCTTGTATAGCCTTGCTATACGGTATGTGGTATACTCATCTGTTATAGCCTTGCTATACGGTATGGGGTATACTCATCTTGTATAGCCTTGCTACGGTATAGGCTAATGGTATACTTATCTTTTATAGCCTTGCTATACGGTTTTTGGTATACTCATTTTTATAGCCTTGCTATACGGTGTGGGTATACTCATCTTGTATAGCCTAGCTATACGGTATAGGCTAATGGTATACTTATCTTTTATAGCCTTGCTATACGGTTTTTGGTATACTCATTTTTATAGCCTTGCTATACGGTGTGGGTATACTCATCTTTTTATAACCTTGCTATACGATGTGGGGTATACTCATAGATTCGATAGATGAAAGTGACATACTGTGAAGATGATAGTCGACGGTAGCAATATCATTTTAGAAGGACTCTGTACAACCAAGATAGTGTATTTACATTCTTCACCACATTGTAACATATACCGGTGAATTTAATGATTCATAACTGTAAATAAAAACAATTGAAATAAGGTGTTGAAACCAAGCAATCAAGCAATCAAAAATTGGGATGCTTGTATCAAAAAATGTTCTAAAACCATCATATTGTACCACAAAATAGATGTTTTTATCTATCTGATATAATTCTTGCCTTTTTAATATAGGAATTCCTGGTCCAACCGGACCAAAGGGACCGACAGGCATGAAGGGAAAAAGCATTGAAGGAGAACCGGGAATGAAAGGCGATCCGGGAATCAAAGGTTCAATAGGTTTGTAAGGTTAACTAAAAATAAATGGAAAACTAATAAATTAATCCTGTTTCCTATCAACATATTATCATTCTCCTGTCAAAAAGAGAGGATACCACAGGAACATTCAAACCTAGAAGTTGAGAAATAGACTAACAACGCAACGCCATGTCAAAAAACGAAAAGATAAAAAGGTAAAGAACAAAAGATAAAACACAAACATAGAAAACTAAATACTGTACAACACAAACCTCACAGAAAAATACGTGGTGATCTCATGTGCCTAGGAAAAGTAAGCAGATCCTGCATGCTCAATATGTGGCATCCGGCGTGTTGCTCATATGAGCACATACCGGGTAATAAGTCAAATTAGGTAAGTCTCAATTTTGGAAAAGAAGACAATATATTATTCTTACGACAATTGGAACATATCATTAGTATTCCTTATCGGTCAAACAACACGTGATGGCGTCCGTAAACTGTTCAAAGTGATAATTTCAACTTAACCACTTGTAACTCTTGCTTTAATAACTTTCTTCTGGGGTTGAAGTCATAAAACTTTGCTCACTGCTTGGAGCACAAAAATCATGCTCGAAACACCAAATCCTGTATTTTGATTGGTTGATTCTCGAGTCTGAGTACAAAAATCTTGCTCGAAAGTTTGATGACCGTGAGGCCTGAGCAGCAATCCTCTATCCTGGAAATCGTGATAGAAAATGCAAGTCCTAGAATGTTGTATTAACTGGGAGTTACACAGGCAAATCTGCTCATGTAAATTTCACACGAATCTCACGTGAAATTCACGTAAATAATTTACCGCGAGATTAACCTCAATCTCAGGTTTTCACGTGAGTTGAGATTTATGTGAACCTCATGTGAATTTTTTCACCTGAAATTTTAAAAAAAGGGTATTTTTCATAATATTAACTAAATTTGAAAAAGATGTTATTTGATTAACTTTATTTCAAAATATAACGTAAATTTCACGTGAAAAAAATCATTTAATTTTCATAGGAAATTTACACGATCTTCCATGTTTAATCCATATGCAGAAGCTGCTGGGAATGCTTCAAGTCAGGAATATGACAGTTCTTGTTCATTCGTTTTTTATGTGTTTTGTTATTTGATTTTGCCATGTGATTATGAACTTTCCGACTAGATTTTCCTCTGAGTTCAGTATTTTTGTGGTTTTACTTTTTTGTACATAGAAATCGAAAGTTAACAATTTGGAGGCTGAAATCATCTCTTTTGTCGTCAAGTTTTGTTCTCAACTAACCTCAGTCAGTGTCAGTGTACATTTCTAGATGCAAGACATGCTACGAAGCAGATTTTACTGTATCTGCTGTATCCTTTATTTAACATTCGATGGGATAGATTCGTTCAAAATAAGCTCCAAAATTTCTATAAAAAAATAAGATGTGGTATGGTTGAAAATGATAGAACTATCCGCCAAAATTGAAACGGATGTTATTTTGCAAAATACCTCTTCACTGTGGGATTTGAACCAAATATATGTGTGTCTTTATATTTATTTGGGTATCGATCGAAATGAAATATTGGCTTTTATGAAAATATAAGTTGGTATAATGCCATATTAGCAGTAAAAATATATCTCTTGTCATGATTTAAGAATGGAATATCGCTTACGAAATGTAAGTTTCAGACATTTAAAACAGAAACAATATTGTAAAAAAAACTTTTATCAATTCCGAAGTTAAAAATGAGAAATAATGATGATAACAAACAGAGTATTTTGTGCAGTGACAAATACGATTAAGTAAGAATCTGCAATGTTGTATTTTCACTTTGGGATTTTTTTTATACATAATACCAAATATTATTCTTTTGCATGGAGATTACACACATAACGCACAGGTTTGTTTTTGTCGCTAGTTCATCTTGGTTCAAAATGTGAAAACACTTTTTTTATTTCAATAATCTGTAAAGATAAAAACTCAATGCTTCTGCACTTCATACAAATGTGACGGTCATTTGCTATCAATTCGTACAAATTAAATAAATGCAGCATTCAATTCAAAATTACAAACACATACCTAAAAAGAATGATAAGAATTTATAATCGATTCATTATCATTTATAGGAATGATAGGTCCCCAGGGAATGGGTGGTGAAAAGGGTAAAAAGGGCAGAATAGGACCACTTGGTAGACTGGGACGTGAGGGCAAAGATGGAAAAACTGGAGAAAATGGACAAAGGGGATTTAAAGGAGCAACCGGTGTCAGAGGGAATAAAGGCATGAAGGGTTATAAAGGCATAAAAGGACAAAATGGATCGAAAGGTCATACAGGAATGAAAGGATATAAAGGCAGCAATGGATACAAAGGCCTGAAGGGTAACAAAGGTTACAAAGGTCAAAAGGGATTAAAAGGTTATAAAGGACTGAAGGGTAACAACGGAAGCAAAGGATTGAAAGGCACCAAAGGAAATGATGGACAAAAGGGGTATAAAGGTTTAAAGGGAGAAAAAGGGTTCAAAGGATACAAAGGACAAAAAGGATATAAGGGTAGCAAGGGAATGGAGGGATTTAAGGGATATAAAGGCAAACAAGGTTTTAAAGGTTACAAAGGTAAAAAAGGATACCATGGTGACAAAGGACAAAAAGGTTATAAAGGTTACAAAGGACAGAAAGGATATAAAGGTATCAAGGGAATTAAAGGAAACAAAGGATACAAAGGACAAAAAGGCTTCAAAGGACAGAAAGGACAGAAGGGATATAAAGGTTACACAGGACAGAAAGGGTTAAAGGGGCACAAAGGACATAAAGGTATTAAAGGTTACAAAGGACAAAAAGGAACTAAAGGTCACAAAGGAATAAAGGGATTTAAAGGCGACAAAGGTCAGAAAGGGTACAAAGGTAATAAAGGAGTAAATGGGTTAAAAGGGCAAAAAGGAATGATAGGACAAAAAGGATATAAAGGACAAAAGGGTACTAAAGGTTACACTGGTCAAAAAGGCTATAAAGGAAGAAAAGGACAAAAAGGATATAAAGGTATCAAAGGAATGAAAGGATACAAAGGATTTAAAGGCGATAAGGGACAAAAGGGATACAAAGGCGGGAAAGGAATGAAAGGTTATAAAGGAAATAAAGGAGAAAAGGGTTATAAAGGTTACATAGGAGAAAAGGGTTACAAAGGTAACAAAGGACAGAAGGGATACAAAGGTTATAAGGGAACGAAAGGATATAAAGGTCAAAAGGGACAAAAAGGATCGAAGGGTTTCAAGGGCATAAAAGGATATAAAGGAGAAAAAGGGATAAAAGGGATAAAGGGATTAAAAGGACAAAAAGGATACAAGGGTTTTAAAGGACAAAAAGGTTACAAGGGATTAAAAGGACAAAAAGGATATAAAGGTATAAAAGGCAAAAAGGGTAACAAGGGTTTCAAAGGACAAAAGGGATACAAAGGACAAAAGGGAACGAAAGGTTTTAAAGGATATAAGGGACTAAAAGGTAATAAGGGTTACAAAGGAGGAAAAGGATTCAAAGGTAATAAAGGACAAAAAGGATACAAAGGTTTCAAAGGAATGAAGGGATATAAAGGTGAAAAGGGACAAAAGGGATATAAAGGTTACAAAGGACAGAAGGGAATTAAAGGTCAGAAAGGACAGAAAGGCTTAAAAGGTTATAAGGGAGTGAAAGGATTTAAAGGATATAAAGGTCTAAAAGGAAATAAAGGATACAAAGGACAGAAAGGAAATAAAGGATATAAAGGACAGAAAGGTTCCAAAGGATATAAAGGACAGAAAGGATCTAAAGGAGTAAAGGGACTGAAAGGTCAAAAGGGAATCAAAGGATACAAAGGAGAAAAGGGTTATAAAGGATTCAAAGGACAAAAGGGACATAAAGGATATAAAGGAATAAAAGGAATGAAAGGATTCAAAGGAAAAAAAGGAGTTAAAGGACTTAAAGGTCAGAAAGGCTTGAAAGGATATAAGGGTCAAAAAGGCTATAAAGGTAATAAAGGAATTAAAGGAATCAATGGTAATAAAGGACAGAAAGGATACAAAGGTTTCAAAGGTATTAAAGGTGATAAAGGTTATAAAGGACAAAAAGGATTTAAAGGATTCTTAGGAATTAAAGGCTATAAAGGCAACAAAGGTCAAAAGGGTTCTAAAGGAATCAAGGGACAAAAGGGATATAAAGGACAGAGGCAGAAAGGAATTAAAGGATTAAAAGGACAGAAAGGAATTAAAGCATTTAAAGGACAGAAAGGATTTAAAGGAAATAAAGGGCAAAAAGGATTTAAAGGTGGTAAAGGACAGAATGGGAATAAAGGCTACAAAGGACAAAAGGGTATTAAAGGTTATAAAGGACAAAAAGGACTTAAGGGAGAAAGTGGAAAGAAGGGATATAAAGGATACAAAGGACTGAAAGGACAGAAGGGATCTAAAGGCAAAAAAGGTTATAAAGGTTTGAAAGGAAAAAAAGGGTATAAAGGTTATGAAGGCCAAAAGGGTAACAAGGGTTATAAAGGACAGAAGGGAAATAAAGCAGAAAAAGGAATGAAAGGCTATAAAGGAGTTAAAGGACAGAAGGGTTATAAGGGTATTAAAGGAATAAAGGGATACAAAGGTACCAAAGGTATTAAGGGTAATAAAGGTTACAAAGGAATGCAGGGACAAAAAGGATATAAAGGAATGAAAGGACTCAAGGGATACAAAGGCATGAAAGGACAGAAAGGATACAAGGGACTCAAAGGATCAAAAGGTTACAAGGGAATGAAAGGTTATAAAGGGAGCAAAGGACAAAAAGGGTATAAAGGGACAAAGGGACAAAAGGGATATAAAGGTTACAAAGGACAAAAAGGTTATAAGGGTTTCACTGGACGAAAAGGCGTAAAGGGAGAAAAGGGGCGACTAAATCCAGAAGCAGAAAAAGGAGAAATAGGAGAGGGTGGCAAGAAGGGAATAAAAGGAGAATCCGGTCTTAAAGGAGCTAAAGGTAAGATATAATTCTGTTTTATTTATCTTAATATTGTCTTTTCCACTTGATAGCGTTTTATATTCCGTCTTTGGCACATATTGACGGTTATTGATGGTGTTACGTCCCTTAATAAAAACAAAACGGTACTGAGAAAAGAACGTTAAGGTTTCAACGGACGAAGTAATTGATGCTTGAGATTGAAATAAATTCCTAAAGCACATTTAAACCTTTTAACAAGTTGTTATTGTTGGTATATATCTGTTTTTGTAAGATCAATGGAAGTAGTTTCTTAAAGCTAACAGTATTGAGACTTGCTCATTTTGATAGGTCTAAATTTCACACGTTAAGATAGTCGGTAAAATAAATTCGTTACATAGTGTGTTAGTGACCTAATACGGTATAAATGGGGTCAGTAAATTCCATATCGTTATGGGGATTCTTCGCTCTCACCCAATGTGAAATTTACTGACCCCATATACCGTATTAGGTCACTAGCACCCTATGTAACTAATAAAATTCAACTGTCTGAGACAGAGGACCTTATAATATTCAATTGTCTGAGACTGAGGACCCTTTAATATTTAATTGTCTGAGACTGAGGACCCTGTAATATTCAATTGTCTGAGACTAAGGACCCTTTAATATTAAATTATCTGAGACAGAGGACCCTATAATACTAGTATTCAATTGGTAGAGACCGAGGACACTATAATATTCAATTGTCTAAGACTAAGATCACTATAATATTCAAATGTCTGAGACTAAGGACCCTATAATATTCATTAATTGGTCAATACTGAGGACCCTATATTAACCAATTGTCTGAGACTGAGGACCTTATAATATCCAATTGTCTGGGGCTGTGGACCCTATAATATTCAATTGTCTGAGACTGAGGACCCTATAATATCCAATTGGCTGAGACTAAGGACCCTATAATATTCAATTGTCTGAGACTGAGGACCCTATAATATTCAATTGTCTGAAACAGAGGACCATATAATACTAGTATTCAATTGGTAGAGACCTAGGACCCTATAATATTCAATTGTCTGAGACTGAGGACCCTATAATATTCAATTGTCTGAAACAGAAGACCCTATAATACTAGTATTCAATTGGTAGAGACCGAGGACCGTATAATATTCAATTGTCTGACACTAAGGACCCTATAATATCCAATTGTCTGAGACTGAGGACCCTATTATATCCAATTGTCGGAGACTGAGGACCCTATAATATCCAATTGTCTGAGACTGAGGACCATATATTCTCTTATGGTTGGGGCCTGTTATCCAACTCCCACGTGAATAGATATTTTTTGTATCACACCGTACGGAGTGTGATATGAAAAAGTGATATCAAAATTACGTTAATTTGATTGGCTTATCTCGTTAATTTCCAATATTTTCATTGGCCGTTGATCAGGTCATTATTCACTGAAAAAGGTCATGCCGGGACTACTTTTTTTCTTGACAACTGATTGTTTACTTCCAGTTTTCGCTATTTTCGTCTCCTTTATCGTCTGCATTATCTAATATAAATTTTATCATGGACGAAGAAATAAAGAAAGGAACCCGTGCACTCGTTATGAAACCTATAAAAATATTTAAAAAAAGAAGATATATCTGGGAGTCAATGGAACAGTATTCTGTTCACACAAGAACATACAACACAATAAAATAAAACCATATTAGTTCAAAAAGTATACAGATCAGTAAGCGTTGCTAGGAAAAACGGCCGTAGCAACACAACTCGCAACAAATAGGCCACGCACATACAACTTTTTGCCATAAGAGAAATAGGTTTAACAACTTGTGAGAATTAGATATCGCTGGATATAAACTCTCGTTATTTAATTTCAATAATAATAAACTCGCCATAGGCTCGTTTATTATTATTGAAATTAAATAACTCGAGTTGATATCAATCGATATCTAATTCTCACTTGTTATGAAACCTATAAATATCCAATTGTCTGAGACTGAGGACCCTATAATATTCAATTGTCTGAAACAGAGGACCCTATAATACTAGTAATCAATTGGTAGAGACCGAGGACCATATAATATTCAATTGTCTGACACTAAGGACCCTATAATATCCAATTGTCTGAGACTAAGGACCCTATAATATTCAATTGTCTGAGTCTAAGGACCCTATAATATTCATTAATTGGTAAATACTGAGGACCCTATATTAACCAATTGTCTGAGACTGAGGACCTTATAATATCCAATTGTCTGAGACTGTGGACCCTATAATATCCAATTGTCTGAGATTGAGGACCCTATAATATCCAATTGTCGGAGACTGAGGACCCTATAATATCCAATTGTCTGAGACTGAGGACCCTTTATTATCCAATAGTCGGAGACTGAGGACCCTATAATATCCAATTGTCTGAGACTGAGGACCATATAATATTCATTTGTCTGAGAATATGGACCCTATATTATCCAATTGTCTGAGACTGAGGACCCTATAATATTCAATTGTCTGAGACTAAGGACCCTATAATATTCAATTGTCTGAGACTAAGGACCCTATAATATTCATTATTTGGTCAATACTGAGGACCCTATATTAACCAATTGTCTGAGACTGAGGACCTTATAATATCCAATTGTCTTAGACTGTGGACCCTATAATTTTCAATTGGTGGACCTTATAATATCCAATTGTCTAAGACTGAGGACCCTATAATATCCAATTGTCTGAGACTGAGGACCCTATATTATCCAATTGTCTGAGACTGAGGACCTTATAATATCCGATTGTCTGAGACTGATGACCCTATAATATGCAATTGTCTGAGACTGAGAACCCTATAATATCCAATTGTCGGAGACTGAGGACCCTATAATATCCAATTGTCTCAGACTGAGGACACCATATTATCCAATTGTCTGAGACTGAGGACCCTATTATATCCAATTGTCGGAGACTGAGGAACCTATAATATCCAATTGTCGGAGACTGAGGACCCTTTAAGATCCAATTGTCTGAGACTGAGGACCTTATAATATTCATTTGTCTGAAAATATGGACCCTATATTATCCAATTGTCTGAGACTGGGGACCTTATACTAGTAATATCCAATTGTCTGAGAATGTGGACCCTATAATTTTCAATTATCTGAGACTGAGGACCCTTTTAAATCCAATTGTCTGAAACTGAGGACCCTTTTATATCCAATTGTCTGAGACTGAGGACCCTTGTATATCCAATTGTCTGAGACTGTAGACTCTACAATATTCATTTGTCTGAGAATGTGGACTATATAATACTAGTATTCAATTGACAGAGACTGTGATTGAGGAACCTAATGTTACCGGTTCACCCTTTGTAGAGGTCAAGGAGAAAGTCCATGTGGCTGTCCATCTGTTATAAAGCGTGCAACATATGACTTCGTACTATAATGCTTTCTAAAAGAAATGGTGTCGTCTGAAAGCTTTGGTTTGAGAACCAGAACCAGAGGGCAAGGTCATTTGATATTAACATATCAGACAGACGGACAGACAGACATAAATCTTGGTGATATGGGACTTACATAATCCATTTAATTAAGTGAAGTTGTATATATCAGAAATGGTACAACGTAAGCATATGTTCTCGGCATTGTCCTACATCGAAAATATTTATTTTTTATAATTGATATGTATGGGTTTTTTTATTGTTAATATATTTGATCGTTTGACGCGTCATATATCAGTATACACTTTATCTAAATGTTGACTTTGGTATGAACTAGATTTGTTCAGAAACGTCCTTCTGTTTGTTTTGCAGGAAGGAAAGGGAGAAAAGGAAAAAAAGGTGATAAGGGTGAAGTAAGTTTGTGTATCTCAAATATAATTCATCTGTCGTTCACACGGTTAAACCCCTCTTAATAGTCAAATATGATTAAGACACAAATTATCATCGAAGATACCAGACTTAAAGATTGTGTACACCAGGTCCGGGTTTTATCTACACGAGACTTATCCGAGTTTCATCTACACGATGCTTATCCGAGTTTCATCTATACGAGACATATCAGTGACGTTTGGATAAGAAAAGTTAAAGCAAAATTACCTTCGAAATTGAAGAGCATTAAAGACCTCAAATAAATAAAGGCAACAGTAGTATACCGCTGTTCAAACTCATAAATCCATGGACAAAAAACAAAATCGGGGTAACAAACTAAAACTGAGGGAAACGCATTAAATATAAAAGGAGAACAAATTATGCTCTGTTTGGTATTCATATGAATACTAGTAAATACTTATGGTGTATGTCAATGATACAACGAGCAGCTAGACGACAAAAATATCCAAAATAATCTTCAGATAGATACATAAAGATAAATGTATTTTATTTAAGTGTATTGACTTCAGATATTCCCATTGAACAATAGACTATGAGGGTCTAGATGGGGTCCGCCATTTCTGTATTCATTATTTCAAAGCCATTGTTCTCTATTCTTTTTATTTGTTGTCCATTATTCTATTCTCCATTCTCTATTCTTTATTTTTTAGGTCAGTATTTCTCTATTGAATAGTTTTATGTCAGTATTTCTCTATTCTTTATATTTTAGGTCAGTTTTTCTCTATTCTTTATTTTTTATGTCAGTTTTTCTTTATTCTTTATTTTTTCATCCATTAGTCTATTCTTGTCAAGCTCTAAATCGCCCCACGGCGAGATAATACGCGAGTATTTCCGGGCACTCGACAAGTGTTTCTTGAACAGCAAAAATAGTTTGAACAACACAAAAAAAAAAAAGATAACCAGCTACATTTACCCCAAATGCTTGGAAAAATAAATTATAGAACGTTCCAAATCCACTTAAGAATAAAGAATAAAGGAACTTTATTATACAACTTTTTATAAAAAGGTATTCTCATTTCGCCAACTTTTGATTTTTGTTAATTATTGGATTGTTTGTTTAGTAATAATAAAGTGTCTTTCTAAAATTTGACAGTAAATTTGTTCCTGTATGTTTTTATATTATTTAAAATATATATATATATATATAATAGGCGATAGTATTAAACTTGTTACAATTCATTTTTAAATAAAATTAAGTATCATTTAAATAATAAGTAATGCATTACTATTTAAACTTTTGAAAATGTATGATGTGAACTGATACTGAACATTTCTTTAGTGCCATGGTAGAAGGTGGTAAGGGGTTATTTTCGTGCAACGTTTTCGATCTTTTATTTCCCGTATTTCGTGTTTTGACGTTTTATTTCTCGTTTTCTCGTGTTTGACTTGATTTGTATGCTTCGTGTTTCTCCTTATTTATTTTCCGTATTTATTAATTTCTCTTGCATGTCCTGCATTTGAATAAAAAGTCAGTGTGTTAAAATACCTTATGAAATTTGTGTAATCTATGTATAGTTTGTCCACTACGAAACTCTTTGTAAACGCACATTTTATTGCATTTTAATGACTACTATAGACATTCCTGTTTGTTTTACTTTATATACTAGAAAGATCTCATTCTTTTTCTGAATAGGAGAACCATTTTTTTTTTATCTATAAAGATCAGACAGTACTTCACATATGAAGGTACAACTCGTGTTACGTAGTGGACATTTTGATGAGTTTCGTAGTTGACAAAACTGTTTCGTAGTGGACAAAAATTTCGTAGTTGACATCAACCCTATTCTATGTTGATTACATGAAACTAACCCTTGTTATTTGTTTTGCACAAATAAAATTGAAAAAAGAGTAAAAACGACTGCATGGTAGTTGTAGTTTATTTAAAAACGCCCATATATAAATACTAGTATATATGTTGTGTGAATTTTGTTCTGTTCAGTCTTTGTGTAGTAAAACTTATTCAACTTATATTTTGTCCCATTCAGAAGAACAGAAAAAATGAACGAAGAGGATCTATTACACAAAAAAAACTCCATCTCATTGACAGATCTCTTCATTAATAAAAGTGCAACTATTTTCTATCCAATTCACATTTTTAAAATTAACGGTTAAAAAACTTTAAAATACTATCAAATGATTTACATTACCTTAACTAAGTGTCAGTTGCACCTTTTAACATGCTATGCTAAATAATACTACAGAAAATTTATTCCGGGAATAATTTTCAGTGTAATTTTTCACCTGTCATTCAACCCAAACTCTAATTTAAAACCCCTTTGTTCTTGATTACCTTTGATCTCATCTATCTAACTTTGTTTTTTACCTGAACTACCTATAAAATGTAATTTTAAAAAGTTGGATAAATGAGAATGAACCCATATTCACATAGATGTGTTTATTTTAAATTGCAGATTTGAATGTCGAAACAAGACCAGAAATGACCATGTAAATAAACAGGTACTTGCGTTATTCCAATAAGTTATCAGTGTTTTATGTCGTCTTCTCATGAAATGCATACTGAACTAGTATAAATATTTGTTTAGGGGCCAGCTGGAGGACGCCTCCGGGTGCAGGAGTTTCTCGCTACATTGAAGACCCATTGGTGGCTTTCGACTGTTGTCTGTTCTATGGTCGGGTTGTTGATACATTTCCCATTTCCATTCTCAATTTAATACTGGAGTAGGTAACACCAATGAGTTTTTTCGTGTAGACTAAGCAAAAAAATTTAAAAACGACAAAAAGACAAACAGTTCAAAAAACAAAACAAAACATGGAAAACGAAAGACTCAGCAACATGAATGCCACCTATATATAACTGGTGTGATCTTCAATTCAGATTTGGGTCGAACTGTTTGACCTCAAAAACTCAGAATTGACCAGCTAGTGCTACAACAGAGGAACTACTTTTGCTACAACAGAGGAACTACTTTTGTCCCTCAGTCAGCGAAGCTCCTCTTGGATTAAATAAGAAAACGATATAAATACAAATATTACTGATCTAATATTTCTTATGTTGGTGTGTTGTTACGCCACTGTCGCAGGATAGAGAAGGGTTGAACGCTCACAAAGATGTTTTATCCTGCCATATTCTTTATGTGCCTGCCCTAAGTCTGGAGCCTGCAGTTCAGTGGTTGTCGTTGGTTCGTCTATGTCATATTTGTTTTTCATATTTTTTTTTGCTATGAAATTATGCCGTTAGATTTCTCTATTGAATTGTTTACTTTTTCTTCTTTTTTTTTTTTTTTTATGTCGGAGCCTTTTTCTCATTGTCGAATGCCGTAAGGTTGTCTATAATTTCTTATATTCACTTGATTTAAACTTTGGTAGATAGTCTCATTGGCAGTCATACCACTTCTCCATATTTTTATATGTATATGAAGCTGTTTTTCATTAAAAAAAAAATGGCGAATTTTTACAAAGTACAGGAATCAAAGGAGACAACAGAAAAGACTACCGAATCGAAGTTAGGCCTGTTATTCGACTATACATAGTGTCTTAATATGCTTTCTGTTTGTGTTTGTATATGTCTATAAAGAATTGATTGGATAAAAAAAATTGTATATTGAGCCTTGTCAAGGTCTACATTTGAATATTATTAATAAAACAAAATGAAAAATGAACTATAAAAAACAATTAGATATATATAGGTAAATTGATTTACTTTCTTTTACAGATATTATTCGTATATATACTAGATCATAATATATATACCAAATTTATACCAATGTTGATCGGATTATTTTCTGGATGACGAATTTCACTGGACACTCAACACATAAAATGCAGTTTTTAAAAAGCTGAATATATACTCCAAAGATTTTATTATGTCAAGTAGAAGATATTTGATATACCTTTCTAATTTATTTTTACATTTTAATTCTGTGTGTTTGAATTGACACAAAGTGCGCATAAGTGTATTTTTGTGATAATTTTTCTCATTAAAAAATGGCGAATTTTGACAAAGTACAGGAATAGAAGGAGACAACAGAAAAGACTACCGATTCGAAGTTAGGCCTGTTAATCGACTATATATAGTGTCTTAATATGCTTTATGGTTGTGTTTGTATATGTCTATAAAGAATTGATTAGATAAAAGATGAAATGTATTTGTACATGGTCTGTATATTCAGCTTTTTTTATGTCTACACTTGTTACGACTACTGTATAAATTGTAAATAATAAAGCATCATGGAAATTGTGATGTTCTTATAATTACGAAAAACTACCTGATTTACCCTGAGAAGTAAATTATTGTTCCTATTGAGTATGACTCGATAAAAGATATCATAATAATGTGATATTGATTTTGGGCTCTTCGCGTAAAATGAGTAAAACGATGTGGTCTGTCAGTGGGGTGCTAGGATGAAATTTGAAAAAAATAAGCAGGACAGGAGTTTTGAGTAAAAAAAAAAAGGCAGGATGAGACACTTGCAAAAAAAAAAGTCAGGACGACAATTTAGGTAAAACAAAGTCAGGATAAACTAAAAAAAAAAGGCAGGACCGAACAGAGTGAAAAATAAAAAGGCAGGCCATAAAAATCAAATGGTAGCTCCCTAACGTAAAAAAATAAATTAGAAACATTCAATAAAATTGTGAATGAAAATGGGGAATATGTCAAAAAGACAACAACCAGACCAAAGAGCAGACAACAGCCGAAGGCCATCAAATAGGTCTTCAAAGCAGCGAGAAAATCTCATACCCGCAGGTGGTTCTCAGGTGACTTCAATAAAATTTTGTACAAAGCTCAGTGAAAATGGAAGTCACACTAAACGTCAAAACATATTTTTAAATGAACTATGAAAAAAAAATGCAAGACTAACTTCACTCATTGGCAATCATACCACATCTTCTTTTTTTATATAACAAAGGCCATAGGCTCTTGACTTGGGAAATGCGACGGGGTTGAACAAGTTTTGTGAGAACTCAACCCTCCCCTTATTCCTCTAGCCAATGTAGAATAAAGAAACACATAGCAATCCGTACAGTAAATTTCAGTTTAAACGAAGTCAGAGTCCGATGTCAAGATAGGTAACAAAAGAAACTAAGCAAAATGACAATGATACATAAATGAACAAAGGACTACTAGCAGTTACTGACATAACAGCTCCGCAGACCTCAATTAAATTATGTCTCCATCTTACGAAAATCAAATACAATCCCACCCGTTTAGTAAATCCTGTTTATAATAAGAATCTGGATGTTTTTGTGAGCAGTTCTTGAAGTACAATTTAAATAATATTTTCTAACACTATGTTTGTAAGAAAGACTCCGTTGGAATATGCTGATCACTTTGAGTCCTTCTGAGCTAAATTAACCCATTCATTATGTATCGTGGTTAATGCTATTGCTTAAATATCACAACAGGACGATCCATATATGTTGTTGCCCCATACTTTCTAATGGTTTACACTGATTTTGAATTAATCTATATTAGAAAAGTATATTTTGAGATATTTTTTATGCATCGGATTCATTTAAAAATAACGTTATATGATACCAAGAGACAATCAATGGCCATAAATGGAAGAAAGACCTTGTCCACAAGACAGTAAACATCTCAAAGGCAATAATACCACATCTTGTTTTCATAAACACCCGATAAGTTGGACATTATGTGAACTCGGATGCTTTTGAAGGGGACAACATAATATATATTTTGTACTGTGAAACCGACATGCCTCTCATGTTTAAAGCCGTTAATGTGTTATCCGGTGATAAGTCAGCATACACTGGCGGATTAATACATGTAGCTTATCTAACCATAAGACAAATGTACCGACCATCCGGGAACATTATTAAAAGCTATAGTCTAAAACAAAAACAATGTTTCTTGGTATATATGTTATTATATAGACAAAGTATTAATATCACATACATTGAAAAATGAAGTATCACAAAATGAAATAAAATAAATCAACAGCTAGATCAACACAAACCTCTTTTTGAAGCTGTATATTAAGTCAACTGTGGGGCTGACGTATGGTAAGCAGTTCTTCTTCCGTCGTGTTGTCCGTAATAAAAATAAAAATAAAGTGATAAATCCTTCTTTGGTGATGTATTAATGAAGGAAGTTTGGTGTAATTGTTGCTCGGAGGAAGGGAAAATAAAAAATAATCTTAACATAGAAATAAGAAGATGTGGTATGAGTGCCATTTAGACCGCTCTCCATCCAAATCCGCCACAACTTGTTAAAAATTAAATAAACCATTATAGGTCAAAGTTTTCCCATTTTTAAACTACTTCGTCGAGCAGTGAGCCAGGATCCCAGGCTGATGTCAAAGTACGGCCTTCAATATACGGTGCATTGGCTCACACCGAACAACAAACTGTAAAGGGTTCCCAAAAATGACTACTGTAAAACCATTCAAACCGGAAAAATGTATGTTTTTATCATGTTTTGCTTAGTTGATGGATCATTATAAGTATGAGGAGATTTCGTTTATTGACAGTAAGACAACTAGACTAGTATATTTTTGGGGGCCCTACAACAAAAATGTAAACAATTGCATGAACAGCTAAGTCATTGTATGAGCATTCAGCAATGATCAAAACACATATTACTATCAAATAAGTCATTGACAAAACTTCAAACAATTCAATAGAAAAAAATCTACACACGGATTCTACTATAATGATAAACTAAAAACAATTAGGAAGCAGTCATTTAAATTCAAGGAGGGTATGGTTTTTCGACGCGCTATCAATCAAAGTATATTTTTTTCAAAATTTACCACTATAAGGGGGGAAATCTGGATTCAGAATAAAATTTTTTTGTCTGCTTGACCACAGGCACATAAAATGTGAAGGTGCCAAGGACAGATTTGTGAGCGCTCAATCTCCTTAACCTGGGACAGTGGGGAAACAAACTGCGCATATAAATAATCAATTGAAAACGGCCTGAATTATCAGGTCGGTAGTAAGGACAATCAGATAACAAAAAGCTTGATATGTAACATGGCTATGTCGTTTTGCAAATATAATTAGTCATCATAATTCAGAAAAATCAATTGAGCGGCTATTTTTCAGCGTATTATAGAAACCAAATCATAGATTTCTCAAGCAACTTGTTCGATTTGCTCGTGTATGTATCAACGTTCTTGATTTAAACGAAAAAATAACCATTCGAAATATGAAATGCTCTTCAACTTCGAACTCCGTTTTTCGTTTGTTTGATTCAAGCGTCATTGACGAGTCTTAAATTTTGTTAATCCTGGTATCATTGATGAGTCACATAAAGAATGTGAATTTTAGAAGAACATTTTCCGGCTTAATATTTTCCACTATTCACACTGAATGTTAATAACCGTTTTTGGGCGGTTTACATAAGTCAGATAGATCGTTTAGACAAATATTAACTATTTCAGATTATACTTCGATATCACCATTTTTATTGATCCAAAAAATTGGATCAATAGCCTAAATCTAAACAAGACTTAGTCTTTACAGAAACATGGAAAAGGTAAATAGGCAAGGGATTCAGAAATGTACCCCTTTATTACAATGCATTAGATTAGTGTCTCAAAGAAAGGTCTCCAAATGTAAAAAAATATGCCAAATAATAAAAAAGTTATAATCATTTTTATCTCATCCAGTCAATCGTCATGTCATTTGTTTAACCCGAATAAAGAAATATTATAATTCTGAATTATTAGATTTGCGTTTTATAAAGTAATTGTTCTGTTGTATATTTCAGTAGTTTTGTTGTAATTTGTGTAGTTCTGTGATACATTTTGAGGGTTCTGTGGTACATTTTGAGTGTTCTGTGGTATTCTGTGGTAAAAACTTTGGGTTTAAAGGTCTATACTTTCATATAAAATATTCATTAATCTCGCAGATTTCTTAATTTAATGATTTTTTTTTTTTAAAGGCGATATTAGCACTTTCTGTTGATCAGCTCAATATTATTCGTAGCGTGATATTCGCTGGTAAAATCGGTTAGATCAACTTTTTTTTGTAGAAAAACATGTTTTATTTATATAAAGTTTTTATTGTAAAACAACATATTTAATAAACTGGTAGATTTTTTAATTTCACGAAAAATATTGTAAAACAAGAGATATTAACCACTTTTTATCGATCAGTTCAATATATTCAAAGCGTATATTGATCAGCGTCTGTGAAAACCGTACGGTATTTTTTTTTTGCTAAAAACTATTTTTTTAAATGTTTATATTAGAATTTCATTATTACAATGCATTAGTTTAGTGTCTCAAAGAAAGGTCTCCAATTGTAAAAAAAAATATGCCAAATAATGAAAAAAGTTATGATCATTTTTATCTCATCCAATCAATCGTCATGTCATTGGTGTAACCCGAATTAAAGAAATAATATAATTCTGAATTATTAGATTTGCGTTTTATAAAGTAATTTTAATGTTCTGTTGTATATTTCAGTAGTTTTGTTGTAATTTGTGTAGTTCTGTGGTACATTTTGTGTATTTCTGTGGTACATTTGTGTAGTTCTGTGGTACATTTTGAGGGTTCTGTGGTATTCTGTGGTGTTCTGTGGTATTCTGTGGTGTTCTGTGGTATTCTGTGGTGTTCTGTGGTAAAACAGTTGGGTTTAAAGGTCTATACTTTCATATAAAATATTCATTAATCTCGCAGATTTCTTAATTTAATGCTTTTTTTTAAAGGCGATATTAGCACTTTCTGTTGATCAGCTCAATATTATTCGTAGCGTGATATTCGCTGGTAAAATCGGTTAAATCAACTTTTTTTGTAGAAAAACATGTTTTATTTATATAAAGTTTTTATTGTAAAACAACATATTTAATAAACTGGTAGATTTTTTAATTTCACGAAAAATATTGTAAAACAAGAGATATAAATCACTTTTTATCGATCAGTTCAATATATTCAAAGCGTATATTGATCAGCGTCTGTGAAAACCGTACGGTATTTTTTTTTGCTAAAAACTATTTTTTTAAATGTTTATATTAGAATTTCATTATTACAATGCATTAGTTTAGTGTCTCAAAGAAAGGTCTCCAATTGTAAAAAAAAATATGCCAAATAATGAAAAAAGTTATGATCATTTTTATCTCATCCAATCAATCGTCATGTCATTTGTGTAACCCGAATAAAGAAATATTATAATTCTGAATTATTAGATTTGCGTTTTATAAAGTAATTGTTCTGTTGTATATTTCAGTAGTTTTGTTGTAATTTGTGTAGTTCTGTGATACATTTTGAGGGTTCTGTGGTACATTTTGAGTGTTCTGTGGTATTCTGTGGTAAAAACTTTGGGTTTAAAGGTCTATACTTTCATATAAAATATTCATTAATCTCGCAGATTTCTTAATTTAATGATTTTTTTTTTAAAAGGCGATATTAGCACTTTCTGTTGATCAGCTCAATATTATTCGTAGCGTGATATTCGCTGGTAAAATCGGTTAGATCAACTTTTTTTTGTAGAAAAACATGTTTTATTTATATAAAGTTTTTATTGTAAAACAACATATTTAATAAACTGGTAGATTTTTTAATTTCACGAAAAATATTGTAAAACAAGAGATATTAACCACTTTTTATCGATCAGTTCAATATATTCAAAGCGTATATTGATCAGCGTCTGTGAAAACCGTACGGTATTTTTTTTTTGCTAAAAACTATTTTTTTAAATGTTTATATTAGAATTTCATTATTACAATGCATTAGTTTAGTGTCTCAAAGAAAGGTCTCCAATTGTAAAAAAAAATATGCCAAATAATGAAAAAAGTTATGATCATTTTTATCTCATCCAATCAATCGTCATGTCATTGGTGTAACCCGAATTAAAGAAATAATATAATTCTGAATTATTAGATTTGCGTTTTATAAAGTAATTTTAATGTTCTGTTGTATATTTCAGTAGTTTTGTTGTAATTTGTGTAGTTTTGTGGTACATTTTGTGTATTTCTGTGGTACATTTGTGTAGTTCTGTGGTACATTTTGAGGGTTCTGTGGTATTCTGTGGTGTTCTGTGGTATTCTGTGGTGTTCTGTGGTAAAACCGTTGGGTTTAAAGGTCTATACTTTCATATAAAATATTCATTAATCTCGCAGATTTCTTAATTTAATGCTTTTTTTTTTAAAGGCGATATTAGCACTTTCTGTTGATCAGCTCAATATTATTCGTAGCGTGATATTCGCTGGTAAAATCGGTTAAATCAACTTTTTTTGTAGAAAAACATGTTTTATTTATATAAAGTTTTTATTGTAAAACAACATATTAAATAAACTGGTAGATTTTTTAATTTCACGAAAAATATTGTAAAACAAGAGATATAAATCACTTTTTATCGATCAGTTCAATATATTCAAAGCGTATATTGATCAGCGTCTGTGAAAACCGTACGGTATTTTTTTTTGCTAAAAACTATTTTTTTAAATGTTTATATTAGAATTTCATTATTACAATGCATTAGTTTAGTGTCTCAAAGAAAGGTCTCCAATTGTAAAAAAAAAATATGCCAAATAATGAAAAAAGTTATGATCATTTTTATCTCATCCAATCAATCGTCATGTCATTGGTGTAACCCGAATTAAAGAAATAATATAATTCTGAATTATTAGATTTGCGTTTTATAAAGTAATTGTTTTGTTGTATATTTCAGTAGTTTTGTTGTAATTTGTGTAGTTCTGTGGTACATTTTGTGTATTTCTGTGGTACATTTGTGTAGTTCTGTGGTACATTTTGAGGGTTCTGTGGTATTCTGTGGTGAAAAGACTTTCCGCCCCTTTTTAGTGTTTTTGTAAATTTAATATGATATTCGCTTGGGACACAGTTTCACAGTTTTATGATTTCATTTTGAGAAAACTTCAATGGATGGGTGAAATTGAACAAATATATGCCGGTAAATTAATATTGCATAGCAATATATCGATGATAATATTTCCCACACAAAGTAACCAAAAATTTTTATTATTATAACAAATATGATTATTTTTAAAACTTATAAAAATTTCGTCACTTACCGCAAAGAAACGAAAAACAGAAAACGATTTTCGGCCAATTTCCCGAATGAGAAAATTATTTCAAAGAAGTATTTCTTACTGAGTAATTCTTTGACTGATTGCCCTAAATTTCAGTTCTCCATTCCAAATTATGTGATTCTAATAAATTTTTATGCAAAAGACATTTAGATGGATGAAAATAAATATGTAAACACATGATAATTAAGTTTACGATACGCTTTTTTGTAATAGCTATTAGTTGTATTAAAATATCTGGTACCCAAATCCAATTGTTCAAACGAAACATTTAAACGAGAACCAGTCCGTACAGGTAAAAACATTTTGAACCCAGGTGAATCACAACAAAAATGGCGTCTGGGAGAACGAATTCCAATGCTGGAGTTGGAAGACCCAGAGGATGGATGTTCTGGACTGCGTATGCTTTAGGAATTGCAGCTTTCTTGTTTGTTTTCATTGCCTTCGCATCGCCATATTGGTACAAATCTTGGAGTCGAGTTCACAGTCCTTTGGCGAATGTCGGATTGTGGCATATTTGTTTATCAGGATGGGTGAAACCTTACGATCCTTCCATGAGATCCTACGTTGGATGTTGGTGGATACATTCTACATTCTTTGAAGATGTTTATGATTTGATAATGCCACGTAAGTTTGACAGGTAGACAAAATTACCTGTAATTAAGGTCAAAATTAAACAGGTAAACAATGTTAAAGGGAGATAATCGAAGTATCCAAACCAGGAAATGATTATTTCTTCTGTGAGTTATGAAAAATATCATGAAAAGAAAATATTACCAACATTTGAAGTTGAAACATCAACCCAACATGCGTTTAATGTGCGATTTATTCATAGTCTAAAACCCCATTCACGCTAGGACATTTAGATCAATACAAACTAGAACAGTTCACTTAAAATCCGTTTAAGGGCTAATGTGAACATTTTTGGATATATCTTCAATGGTGTAAACTAAAACAACAAAAGTGGTAGTTTAGTTTGATTTGATTTAAAGTGAACTGCATGATATAACTTTCAATGTGAACGCAAAGATGGGTTTAATTAAGTTAATACGATTGTGACGATTAAAACTAAAATAATTTATGCACATGTTTTGTGGCAAAACAAAACATATAATAACATACATGTAACATCACTATATATCGGTGGTTCGATTTTTATCTATATCTCTCTGTAAACAAAACTTTGCATTAACAAAAGGGAAAAAATTATCTTCGCCATTGCACACAGTTAAATCTGTGTCTTTTCTGCTGTTGATTTTCTTTTCAGAAACCACAGCATTTCTTCATGTTGTAACTTCTTTGCTACAGTTTTTTGTCAAAATTAATGAAAACTGAAGGAATTCCAGTATGAAAATTTGAACTTGTGATTCAATTTATTTGGACTGATTAGGAAAAAATGCTAGTGTGAACAGAGTCAAATCTATATATTGAAAAGGTGTCATTAAAAAAATTAGGATGACATTGTTTACATAGGGAGTAATTTCCTAATACGGAATTTATCATGGAAAGAAGCAAATAATAGGTGGTTAAAGATAGAAAAATCAGGATAAATATGTTACACTGTATGCAATTGTCCTAATACAGAATTTATCAGGTCAATAAAATTTATATTGGGTACAGCAAATTATATGAACTTTATTGACCTGATAATTTTCCTTATTAGAATAATTGCACCTTGTGTGTAAAAAAAATGTAGGTGTAATACAATACCACCATAGATTTCCCCCTATTATCATCTAATAACTATATAATCTCTTAAATTTGCACCTTTCTAAAAATTGTGCAGAATTTATCTTAGGAAATTGTGAAGAATTTATCTTAGGAAATTGTGAAGAATTTATCTTAGGAAATTGTGAAGAATTTATCTTATTTATCGTATTACACCTATAACTAATAGTGTTGCATTCTTACATTTAAATGCATAAAAAAAGCATACATGTAATGGATTTCCCTGTACATGCTGTACATATGGCAGCTGAATAAAAAATAATATCTTTCTCAGGACATGTAGACTGATGATGATGTAGTACACCCTTCAACAATGAACACTGAGCAAAACCCATATGATGCATACATGTAGATAGTTTAAAAAGCCCTAACATCAGTAACATGACAAAATTTGAAGAAATTAGAGTTTAAGACTAAGTTAACAAAATTTTAAACCAAAGGCCCCAATTATGCTACATCGTCATGTGTGTAAATACAATAAACGAATATGAAAAAAAGAAACTTGCAGCTTTCATAAAATAACAGGCACCCTTGGGACAGGTACATTTAGAATGTGACAGGGTAAATAAAATGGAGAATAGAAATGGGGAATGTGTCAAAGAGACCACACCCAACCAAAGAGAAGACAACAGCTGAAGGCCGTCAATGGGGGTCCAATGCAGCGAGAAACTCATGCACAAGTTTGTGAGCATTCAACCCTCTCTAACCTAGGGGCTAGAACAGCACAACATAAGCATGATAAAAAAACTAAAAATCAATTTGATATGGCTTACATGGTGTAAATCATCTACGGTTTGCTGGAATTACAAACAAAACTAAGAAAAATACAAAAGACACAATCAAAAATTTGCTAAGATAAATTTAGATATTCACATAAAATATTAATGTTTGATATATTGTTTAAATGTACATTTATTAAAAAAATTGAATAGAAATGTTATCATGAAAATATATTTTACTAGCTAAAAACATTTCAACCTTTTATACATGAATTCTATTTGTTCAGCGTGGTTCCGAGCAGTACAAGCCTTGGTAATATTCACATTACTGTGTAACTTAGGAGCATTGGCCATACTTACAGCTTACATATGTGATATGTATGGATCACATTTCTATGACAACAGAAGACCAAAGTTATTTTTCCTCAGTAGCATCCTTTTGTTTGTTGCAGGTAAGTTTCTTATGTACTAAAATTAAAAAAAAAAATAGTGTAAAAATGAAACTGAAGGGTTTTGTTATACAGTAATACAACTGTAGTATATATATATATTCAAAATAAAAAAAAAGATATTTATGTTATAAAGAAATCTTGGCTTAATTACCATACATGTATTGTACTCTTCCATTCTAGTGGCTATATATGCATTGTATATATATGTTCCAGACCGTATGAGTATTTGGACCGTATGCATACTTTTTCAAAATACTCATACGGTCGGACCGTACGTGTACGGTCTGACTAATATTAAAAAGTTGGTCAAGTTTATTAGTTACAAATGCATATAGCAGATCAACATAACTTAACTATTAAATTAATATAAAAAAGTTTAATTGTAATCATGGTAATTGAAACAAAAACTTTATATATTAACTTCTTTTTAAATTCATGCTAATTAAACCTGTTAGTCTCTTGAATTAAGCATGTTGATCAGTAATACATTAATTGAATTATGATCACTGAAATTGAAGATATTGGAAGTAAACATAATGTGGGAGGTCAATTGTTTTAGAATATTTAGCAACTTTACAAAAAATGCAAATGCAAAGGAACATGCATGAACTGCATACATGAAAATGTAAAAAATATTACGTTACTTGAATTGTGCCCCCTTGGGCGAGAGTACCAAAATAGGATTCAGATATAAGATTAAACAAATACTTAATTTCAAATGTTCGTTTGTTTATTCTATCTATCATTGTAATAAATTATCAATAACAATTTATAAAACTAAAAATAAAGGTTGTGATAAATGTTTGTTTCAATTTAACCCATATGATCAAATAACATGTATGGTCAGCTCGTACTGGACCGTACGCGTATAATCACACAGTCCGACCGTACGAGTATACGTATACGGTCTGGACCGTACGCGTACGGTCCAAATACTCATATGGTCTGGAACATATACATATAGATTATAAGATTACTTCATAGACAAATCAAAAGACTGAAGTACACATATATTTTTGAGGTGCCACACATGGTTGATATTAGTGACTAGTCAAGATAATTATGAAATCTTTCAAGGCTATATTTTTTTCACCTTCACCCCGAAAAAACTAAAATAGCCTTGCAAGACGTCATAATTATTATGACTACATTGATATGATTTACTGAGAGTTGTAAACTTAAATATGAATATGCAATCTATTGATGCATTGTTTATTTGTAATGTAATTATTATTGTATTAAGAGAGCCTTATTGAAAATTGGTGTAATCCAAATGAGTTACTCTCTCTAAATAAAGATATTATTATTATTATTATTATTATTATTATTAGTATGTATATATTTTCATTTTTAATCTTATGGTATCTTTTTAACATTACAATATATATGATTTACATGCATGTACAGATAACTTCAAAACTCAAAAAGAAATTATTTTAAACAGTAAAAGGGGAGATAACTTTTACTTTACTCCATTTTTTTTTAATTCATTATATGTACAAATATTTCTCTGACATTTGGCAAACAAAGCATGATTTGTCACCATTTTTCTTTAGTTTTCTAAAATACATGTAGTCCAATGAAAGCTTCCTCTCCATATATTTTTCAAAACTTTAATTGATGTCAGTTATAAACAGAGGTTGTTTGTTTTTAAGTTTTTCTCCTTTAAAATTCTTACAAAAAAAGTTTAGACTATATTGCGCAAACACAGTAGGATTAATATTACATACATGACAATGTATTTGATTAGAGTATTCTAAGAGATGTAAATGTATATAAATGAAGTATGCCAATTGAAGATAAAAGTGGCTTACAGGAAAAGACTGAGAACAAGGTGGATTTTTTAATTGCAAAAATACAAATATGAAAATAAAAAAATACACAGGATAAAATAGAAAAAAGTTTGAAAATGAAGGATCAGAAATATTTTTTTGTATGTTTTCAAATGCATAACAATGTTTTCTTGTAATCATGATAATAATTTTCTATGATTAAATGTATGGAATGCAAATACTTATAATTGAACCCTTAAGCTACTGTAAGTATTAAAAGGACTTTTTGAATTAATACAAGGTAATTTTCTTTCCAGGTGGTTTGGTGTTAATAGTCTCCCTTGTATTTGCTGAGAAATCTCGAGACGGATCATGGATGCCAAGACCTTGGTTGAATTATCTTTCATTTTCTTTTGGATGTAATGTCATGAGTGGTTTTGCATCAGCATTTGCAGGAATGATCATGTTTATAAAAGCCACAGATATAAGGAGAAAGCCAGACAAGAAAGAACCAGAAGGTATAGAGTTTGACGAAAAGGTGGCTCCAAGTCAGGCTAGTGGCTCAGCTTACCTGCCACCAATGAAATCAGTTTACCCTGCACCACAAAGGTTGCCACCAGCAAGTTATTATTCAGGACCGCCAAGATCACATGTGTCGTCGAGAGACAATGCTCCTAGTATTTCTAGCTCTGGATCAGTCTTCCCACCCCCACCTATGCCTGCACAACCAATGTCAGGGGCAAATGGATCTGACAAAAAGAGTGAATCTTTTGTATAATCATAATTTGGTATTGTTTCATGTACATATTTGTAAATGGATTTTATACATATCAAAGGATAACTGTAAATATATTGTAAATATGATATAGCATTAAAAATAGCCATAGTAAACTCTTGTAATGGTCAATCTTATTGCTAGTCCTATGACAAAAGGCTTTAGTTTTTACACATTCTTTAACAGTCATGTTAACTTGATTTTAATCATAAGAGTATAAAACGTATGTGTTGATATTGAATTAACCTTCCATATAGAGTTATGGCTATACTTGAATAATATAATTACGTGCCATTTTGCATTGTTTTGTATTCTATTGATTACAATGTTCTTTTTTTTACACTTATTTAAAGATTGTTGATGGAATCAAAGTTATAAAGCTATAAAATAGAACTAAAATATTCATCAGTATTTCTCAGATTCCCTACAGGGAGTTAACCATCACATGTTTAGTAATATAATTCTGCAAGAGGCATTATTCTGGCAAGCAAATATATTTTGGCAATAAGTATGATAGTTTTAATGATATATCAGTTCAGGTGTGATCAAATTTATAACATGTACATGTATATAATAGTAATTACAAAGTCATAAGTGGCATGATATTCACATTCATTATATCATTTAGTATTCAGATCCCATATTAGAATTTTATTCAAACTTTTTCAGAATCTGAACCATATAATATCATTGTTCACCTTTTATTTTATTTTTTGATCTGCATTGTAATGGGGAGTTTTTCATAGCAAACCATATTATTGTTATTTCTCTATGAGGAGAGGTGAGCTTGGCTTTATAATATATCTAGTTTTATCTAAAGGTTTATGTTTTATAAAATAAATGTAAAATTTAGCTAAGCTTTCAAAGTTAAGAATTTCAAGGACAAGTGGAGCAATACATTAATAATGCAAACCAGAATTTGTTTTTGTCTAGATCATTACAGCAATTTTCAGTTTTCATTTTAGTTTGTACAACAATCATTTTTTTTAAATGAAACTTTAAAGCAATATATAACAAACTAGTAGGACATTTACAGGTGTAATACCCATGCAGCAACAGTAACTATTTGTTTTTTTGTGTTGCTCTTGTCTAAGATCTACATTCAACTCAAGTTTTTTATTCGCCTGTATTTTTTCTCAACATTTAATATATTTACTATTAACATGATTAACATTCCAATATGCATTTAATTGCATATGATGTCAAAAAATTTCTCATGACTTTACACTGTAAATATCATATATTGGACCAAACTATGTAATTATGCATTCTAAAATATATTTTTACCAATGGATCATAAAACAATAAATAAATATATAAAGATTTTGTCGATTTTTGATTATTTTCGTCTCAGAAATGTTGTTTTCATCTAACGATACTCATACTTATAATACCAGACATATTTTCTATAGTAATTCTCTTAGTTCGTGTATTTTACCCCAAAAATTAAAGATCCGTGTTTATTATATACATGTATACTAACTTCATAGATAAAGAAGTACAAAACTGGCAATCAAAATCATAATTTAGAGAAAGATGGAAATGAGACTTACCAAAAGGATGATCCGAAGGCAACAGTCTTAAATACTACAAAGTCCTTAAAGACAACAGTCCTTAAATACTACACAGAAAGCTGGAGATTAAAAAACACAAACACCATCAAACATGCCTAAAGGATAAGTGGTTCTTCATTCTTTATCTGTCACAGAAATCATAACCAGTAAATCAAGAAGGCAATTTAAACATGATATAAATATGAATAGATGAATCAATGTAAATTATAACATTTTTTCATAAAATGTCCTGTACCAAGTCTGTCCCTAAATCAATTGGCAAAATCAAAAGCTGAAACACCTCAAACGAATGGAAAACAACTCTCATATTCCTGACTTGGTACAGGCATTTCCTTATGAAAAAAATGGTGAACTAAACCTGGCTTTACAGCTAGCTAAAATTCTCACTTGTATGAAAGTCACATAAAGTTCCATTAAATTGACAACAAGTTGTCTGCACAACAAACAGACAAAATAGATAAAAATGTCAACCAGATGCTCTGCAGGGTGCAGCTTTATACGACTGCAGAGGTTGAACCCTGAACGGTTGGGGCTAGCATGGACACAACATTCAAGCTTGATACAGCTCTGAATTTGGATTTTGATTAAATAGTTGACACAGCATAGGTTTCTGACACAGAATGAATGTGGTCTAATGAACTTAAATTTTTTTTTGCTTTTGAGCAATTCACTATGCTGTTGAATATTAATCCTCTCAAAAAAAAAAAATATTTGAAGAAATTCAGATTTAATTTCTGAAATCTGAAATGAGAAAAATTGAACCCCCCTTTTTTCACATCCTCCTTTCCCCTATTCTAACAATGATCTCAATAGATCTTCATGAAATTTTTTCAGAAGGTTCAATACCACAAAAGGAAGGTTGGGATAGATTTTGGGGATGATAGTCCCAACCGATTAGGAATTAGGGGCCAAAAGGGGCCCAAAACAAGCATTTTTCTAGTTTCAGGATAATAACATGTGTAGAAGTATTTCAATTGCTCTGAAATCATACCGCAATGTTTAAAACCACAAGTAGAAGGTTTGGATTCATTTTAGGGGTTATGGGGCCAAAGTTTTGGAATTAAGGGACAAAAAGTGGTCAAAACAAGCATTTTTCTAGTTTCATTTCAATAACTTATGTGTAATTGTATGGATCTCTCTGAAATTGTACCACAATGTACCATATAACAAAGGGAGGCTGGGATGAAGTTTTGGGTTAATTGCCAAAATATGTAGGAATTATGGGGCCAAAAAGAAGCAAGTTTCTAGTTTCCAAACAATCATGACAATAACTTTGTGTTTAAGTGTATGGATCTCTCTGAAATTGTACTACAAGGTTCAATACTGCAATGGAAGGCATGGGATTGAGTTTAAGGGTTATTGCTCCAAGGGGGTTTCAAAAAGTTGGGGGGGGGGGGGGTTTGTTTACCCTTTTTTGAAGGGCTTCCTTATTTTCAAAATTTTTCAAATTTCGAATTTTGAAAAGTTTCAAGAAGAAATCTTCAATTGCACAGTATTGTGCAATAGATTTGTTACATCTTTGACCACATTAATTTTGTGACAAAAACCTATATTATGTAAAAAAAAATTGATCACAATCCAAATTCAGACAGAATCAAGCTTGAATATTGTGACCAAATTTGCCCCAACTGTTCAAGGTTCAACCACTGGGGTCGTATAAAGCTGCGCCCTGGTTCCATTTGTAAAGGGGCATAACCCTAGAATGATAATCAAAGTGCTTGTAATCACTGAATGGTAAAGATTGCTTTAATTTATCAGTTGGTAGTAAAGTGAATATTGCATTGTATATTGTATATAGCATTGATTTAAGTTGATTCAACTACTATTCTGGACAAAGAAAGATAACTCCAATTTTCAAAGATTTCATAAAGCATTGGTTTTAGGTGATTCAACAACCATTCTGGACAAAGAAAGATAACTCCAATTTATTGTCTTGAAACTACAAAAATGCTTGTTTTTGGCCCTTTATTCCTAGACTGTTTGCCCCATAACCCACAAAATATATCCCAACCTTCTACTTATGGTATTAAACATTGTGGTACAATTTCAGAACAATTGAAATACTTATACACACCTTTTTGTACTGACACTAGATAAATGCTTGTTATGGGCACCTAATTCCTAAACCTTAGGGACCATAAGCCCCAAAATCAATCCCAAGCTTCCTTTTGTGGTTATAAACATTGTGTTAAATTTTTTTTTATTTCTATTTACTAATACTAAAGTTATTACAAATGTATCTGGAAACCATCCGTCTTCTGACGACGCTGATGATGACGTGATACCAAAATTTTTGCGGTCGTATAAAAATTGGGGTACAGCTGTCAAAATTATGTTATAACTTCAACTATTACATACACTTAACTTGATCCAAGAAAATGAGATCAAGGTCATATAAACCAATCTTTAAATACATTTACACTTTACCATCATTCATAACACCAAATGTGCTTTAAATACAGTTGACCTATTGCACATCTTAGAAAAGATCTTAAACAGGAAAACTTAACATTGGTTAATAAATCATGAAAATCAGGCCAAGGTCATATGAATCCAGACAGACATGTACAACTTACAATGCATATAGTATCTAAGAGACACATGTAACCAAGAAAACTTAAGATTGACCAATGAACCATGATAATGAGGTCATGGTCAGGAGATAATTGCTAGAAAGACATACCAAGTCAAGCATTTGCATTGATAGTTGTATGACCAAAATGTAGTTGACCTATTTGTAAAAGAAGAAGAAACAAGAGGCTATCAAGAGCCTGAATCGCTCACCTTAATTCTTTTGGTTAAATCTCTCATCAATGATTATTTTGGCTATTCAATTTATTTAAATGTTTTTTGGATCGTCCTATTTTCTTCAAAAGCCAAAAAAAATAATCATTTTCTCCTATGTTCTATTTTAGCCATAGGAGCTATGTTTCTTGACATACAAGGAAATAAAATATAAAATTTATACTAGATACTCTGAAACTCATTTAGCCTAAGTTTGGCTGAAATTGATACAGCAGTTTCAAAGGAGAAGATTTTTTAAAGTAAGTCAACATGATGAACAAATTGTGAAAAAAGTCTTTAAAGGGCAATAACTCCTTAAGGGGTCAATTGACAATTTTGGTCAAATTGACTTAATTGAAGATCTTACTTTGCTGAACATTATTGCTGTTTACAGTTTATTTCTATCTATAATTATATTCAAGATAATAAACAAAAACAGCAAAATTTCCTTAAAATTATCAATTCAGGGGCAGCAACCCAACAACAGGTTGTCTGATTCATCTGAAAATTTCAGGGCAGATAGATCTTGACCTGATAAACAATGTTACCCAACGTCAGATTTGCTCTAAATACTTTGGTTTTTGAGTTATAAGCCAAAAACTGCATTTGACCCCTATGTTCTATTTTTAGCAATGGCGACCATGTTTGTTGATAGATCATAACTTCGGATACAATTTACAAACTAGATACCCTAAGGAACATTCAGTTAAAGTTTGGAAGTATTTGGCCCAGTAGTTTCAGAGGAGAAGATTTTTGTAAAAGATTACTAAGATTTACGAAAAATGGTTAAAAATTGACTATACAGGGCAATAACTCCTAAAGGGGTCAACTGACCATTTCCGTCATGTTGACTTATTTGTAAATCTTACTTTGCTGAACATTATTCCTGTTTACAGTGTATCTCTATCTATAATAATATTCAAGATAATAACCAAAAACAGCAAAATTTCCTTAAAATTACCAATTCAGGGGCAGCAACCCAACAACAGGTTGTCTGATTCATCTGAAAATTTCAGGGCAGATAGATCTTGACCTGATAAACAATTTTACCCATGTCAGATTTGCTCTAAATGCTTTGGTTTTTTAGTTATAAGCCAAAAACTGCATTTGACCCCTATGTTCTATTTTTAGCAATGGCGACCATGTTTGTTGATATATCATAACTTCGGATACAATTTACAAACTATATACCCTAAGGAACATTCAATTAAAGTTTGGAAGTATTTGGCCCAGTAGTTTCAGAGGAGAAGATTTTTGTAAAAGATTACTAAGATTTACGAAAAATGGTTAAAAATTGACTATAAAGGGCAATAACTCCTAAAGGGGTCAACTGACCATTTTGGTCATGTTGACTTATTTGTAAATCTTACTTTGCTGAACATTATTCCTGTTTACAGTTTATCTCTATCTATAATAATATTCAAGATAATAACCAAAAACAGCAAAATTTCCTTAAAATTACCAATTCAGGGGCAGCAACCCAACAACGGGTTGTCTGATTCATCTGAAAATTTCAGGGCAGATAGATCTTGACCTGATAAACAATATTACCCCATGTCAGATTTGCTCTAAATGCTTTGGTTTTTGAGTTATAAGCCAAAAACTGCATTTGACCCCTATGTTCTATTTTTAGCAATGGCGACCATGTTTGTTGATAGATCAAAACTTCGGATACAATTTATAAATTAGATACCCTAAGGAACATTCAGTTAAAGTTTGAAAGTATTTGGCCCAGTAGTTTCAGAGGAGAATTCTTGAAATAGTTTACGACGACGGACGACGATGGACGACGACGGACGCCAAGTGATGGCATAAGCTCACTTGTCCCTTCGGGACAGGTGAGCTAAAAAGATATCCATATGATGAAGACATAATCTTTATCAGTTTAATTGAGGTCTGCAGCTGGCATGTCAGTAACTGCTAGTAGTCCTTTGTTAATTTATGTATCATTGTCATTTTGTTTAGTTTCTTTTGTTACCTATTCTGACATCAGACTTCTTTTAAACTGAGTTTCACTGTGTGTTTTGCTGTGCATTTGTTTTTTCTACATTGGCTAGCTATATATATATATAGAGGTATAGGGGAAGGGATTGAGATCTCAAAAAAACATGGTTTACACCCCTCCATTTTTGCACCTGTCTTAAGTCAGGAGCCTCTGGCCTTTGTTAAGTCTTGTATGTTTTTTTCATTTTTGTTCATTTATATGTTTTGTAGTTTAGTATGACTTCCATTTCCACTGAACTAGTATACTTTTTTCATTAAGGGGCCAGCTGAGGACCACCTCCAGGTGCAGGATTTTCTCGCTGCATTGAAGACCCATTGGTGGCCTTTGGCTGTTTTCTGCTCTTTGATTGTGTTCGGTGTCCCTTTGAAACATTCCCCGTTTCAATTCTCAATTTTACAAAACATAAACTTAACATTGAACAATGAAACGCAAAAATGAATTCAAAGTCAAATAAAGTTTGCCAGACTGACATGTACACCGTAACACTAATACACCAATTATAGTTGACCTATTGCATACAGTATTTGAAAAGAACTAAACATGAGATCAAGGTCAGATGACATCTGCCAGTTAGACATGTGAACCTTACAACCATTCCATACAACAAATAAAGTTGACTATTGCATACAGTATTAGAAAAACCAAAACACAAAAACTTAATTATAACCAATGGACCATGAAAATAAGGTTGAGGTCAGATGACACCTGCCAGTTGGACATGTACTCCTTACAATACAATGATTCCATATACCAAATATAGTTGATCTATTGGTTATAGTATCTTAGATGATGACTTGACCATGGTTACTGATCCTTGTAATGAGGTCAAGGTCAAGTGAAAACTGTCTGACAGGCATTAGGACCTTGCAAAGAATGCTCATACCAAATATATATTTATCTTATAACTCATAAAAGAGACATATTAAAAACACTAAAAGTTTTTTTTTTTTCAAGAACTTACTTATCCATGAAAATGAGGTCAAGGACAATGAACATATGACAGATGGAAACTTTGTAACACAAGGCATCTATATACAAAGTATGAAGGATCCATTTCTTCTACCTTCTGAAGTATTGAGCTTTAGAGCAGTCAACACAGCTGGATAACTATCCCTATGTCACAACTAAAAATGACTGTAGCATAGTAACACAATGGTGGGATGTATATATACTGGGCCACACCAAAAGGATATTTCCAAAAATGGACTAAACAAAAAAGGTTAAAAATTTACATGGACAAATAAAAGAACACTATAACACGTACATAATTAAAATGATACACAATGTCAGTCCCTATATATAGAATCAATACTTCAAGACCATAATGTTTAACTTGTGAAGTTGATACAGAATATTTTCCAACAAGATAATGATACCTTCAGATAAAATTAAAAAAAAAAGGAGCAGTTCTTTGACATAACTCTGGTTTATCAACTTTAAGATCTAAAACTGGTGATGATTTCATTTTCATTAAGTTATATTTTCAGCAAGTGATTTTTGCCCTTTCTAGAACTGTCTTTAGAGGGGGGACAATTGATGAACATCGATTTCCAGCAAAAATAGAATTCACATCAAAAAGTAAAATCACAAAAATACTGAACTCTGAGGAAATTTCAATCGGAAAGTCCCTAATCACATGGCAAAATCAAATGACAAAACACATCAAACGAATGGACCACAACTATCATATTCCCAACTTGGTACAGGCATTTTCAAATGTAGGAAATGGTGGATTGAACCTGGTTTTATAGTGCTAAACCTCTCACTTTTACAACAGTCTCATCAAAACATTGTCTTTGTAAAGTCATAATGTTTCTATCATTCGTTAACACTTGGTTAAAATTCTATCAATGGATGTCAGGTTGACTTTTGATACCAAATATAAAGTCAACCCAAAAGACTTTAAATATATTAACCAGGCAGAGATTTGTATATTTAATAGATGCCACAGCCAAATTTGATGTTAATCTGTATCTTCTTACAATCTATTTTCATGTCCAGGGTGATAATTGAAGGGAACAAAGAAATACCAGGAGTTCATCAAGTCTTGTAAGCAGTATCACATTCATTATCCTTTCCAGATTTATATATCGCTCATCAATGTTTTGGACATCTTTAATTGTAAACCAGTGTGAATCAACAAGTTTTAAAAGAGTGTTGCCCCTTGAAATGATTAATTCTTTGAAAAATATGCATAGAAACTTGGATAAACATTTTGAGGGACGAATAAAGTAATTGCAATATAGCCCTCACTTTTAGAACCTTTCAAAAACTAATTCTCCCCATGCTGCTGTAGGAAAAGCAGGCCTTTGTCTCCCCTTCAAGACTTAGTCCAGGCGAAAAATAAATTGAAAATGTGAATAGAACTATCTATGGTACATGTTAAACATAATAAACACATGTATTCTTGTAAGGAATGTCTCTGCATTAGTGAAAGCCAGTTATAGGGTGTACATTATAGTATGTGTCATTGACTTGTACACTTTAAGTTTTAAGTGGAATACTCAAATACTGGATGTTCACATTTTCAGAATCATGATTACAATATTTCTTTCATTGATATATATGGATGGACATAAACAAAGAAATTGAATACTATTTTGTCTGTGAAACTTATATTCCATAATGTGTAATTTATTATGTTTCATCTTTCAATAATACAATATTATAAACATATGTTATACATAGCTTATTATTGATAAATCGTCTCATATCATATACTTAAAAAAAAATATAATCATAATCAAAATCAAAATGACAATTTAACAAAATTACATATATGCAAAAACTTTGAGAGTCAATGATGCATGACTAATGGAGATTTTTCTAAATAATCTTCAAAAAAATGCTAATTCAACTGTCTGCTTAATATCATTGACAGCTACCAATAGGGGTTTCACTGTAAGACCTTATATCATAAGCTTTAACAACTATGTTGACATATTTGTAGAATTTTATTTGCAGATTATTTTTTTTATAGAAAACATAAAATTGAGAATGGAAATGGGGAATGTGCCAAAGAGACAACAACCCAACCATAGAAAAAAACAACAGCAGGTCACCAACAGGTCTTCAATGTAGCGAGAAATTCCCGCACCTGGAGGCGTCCTTCAACTGGCCCCTAAACAAATATATACTAGTTCAGTGATAATGAACGCCATACTAATTTCCAAATTGTACACAAGAAACTAAAATTAAAATAATACAAGACAAACAAAGGCCAGAGGCTCCTGACTTGGGACAGGCGCAAAAATGCGGCAAAAGTTTGTCTTTATCTATTATACTTCAAAGAAAATTGCAAAGAACACAAAAAATGTCATAAAAGTGCAATAATTACCCCAAAAGAAGGTGATAGACAACCTGGTTATGTTACTTATTTTTGCTGGTCATTTTTGTTGTTTCCTTTTCACTCCATGTATTCTAGATTTTAAGATAATTGCTAAAAATGGAAGAAAAAAAACCACTATCTAAAGCCAATAACAATCATATAAGTAGTTGATTTTATCTATTAAACTTTCAAGAAAATAAAACGATAATAAAGACAAAAACACCCATCAATTACATCATGGTAAGAGTTTAGTCTGGGCAACATGCTTTCTGTCAGGTTGATTCTCAATATGATTCTGCTTAGAAAAAGTTGAAATTGGTCTAGTAGTTTGAAAGAAAATTTAAAAAAATAAATCTTAAGGATTATTGACACAAATGACTTTATAGTGGACTTGAGATTTTCTTGATAACCTTGGTACAATAAACATTTACATAATTAGTAAAATGAAAATATTATAGAGCTATAGGTAGTTTGAATACAAAATATGATCATAGAACAATGCATCCATGTATTAGATAAGATATTAGGTAAAAGATGTTGAAAGAGTAGCTAGTTAACTTTACCAGGCTGTTTTATAGCTAGTAAAAAAGCCAAATTAGAGGCTCTAAAGAGTTTGTTTTGCTCAAAAGATAGAGCATATAAATCATGATCAATACATCTTTTATGATGATCTAGTATTGCTTGAGGCTTTTTTGAGGCTAACAATTTCTCTCTAAATACTTTTTTTTTATATTTTATAAAAAAAGGAGGTAAAACTGAGGGGAAAAAACAACATGCAAGGGCAACAACTCCTTCAGGAGTCTTTTTATGGTTTGGTCATATTGGCATTTTAACCATTTTGGAATATCTTCTACATGTATTGCTCATCTTTTACACTGTTTACCATTTCTATTTATGAATAATACTTTTACCAGATAAATTGCAAAAAACATTTAAGGCCAGGTGAGCTAAAAATTGAGAAAGGTTTTATAAATTAATATAAGAAATTACAGAAACAATTGAATATAATCACATAAAATTAGTTGATAAGGAAAACTGAAAGTATGCTAGCAAAAAGATAAATAAGAAATATTAAAATCAATCCCCAATAAAAATAATATGGCAACAGGAAGAACCATCTAAATAATCAAAATAATCAAAGCTACAATATAACATAGAGATACTGTGATACCCAGTACCCTTAAGGATGTACTTAGGTGAAGTATTGGAATTTGTGTCAAATATTCAGACTCCTTGGTGTTTTTCCATACTATACACTGTAAAATATTTTGCCCCATAACACCCATTTATTTTTTCATATAAGACTTAATAGCTCATGAAAGGTCATTTACCAAAATTTTAGAAGATTCTTAATTTTCTTTCTTTTGTTTTGAGACCCAAATAATACCAATGCAAATATAAGGTAAAAGTCTGAGTCAGCCTTTTCCCGCCATATTTTCAATCTCAAATATCTTGAAAAGGAGGTCCATGACCTATCAATATTTTTAGCTTATCTTTATCCTTAATTGATGCTCTACCAGCTTAGTGCATCAATTTTAATTTCTTAATTTCTTAAGTTTTACCTAACCTCACCTAAGTACATCCTTAAAACTAATTTAACAAACAGTGTATTTGAAGAAATTCAAAATGAAGATATGGGGAATATATCAGCAACAGAAAAACCCTTAACCATAAGACACCTAATGGGCAACATACTGTCTTGAACAATATGTCAAGCTGTAGATCATCTAAAGTCCATAAAAAGAGTATAGAATGGTAAAATTATGGAAATAATTCCTCATGAACTTACTGTTTCAAACAAATAAAAGATTTATTTATAGCAAGACTTATGTTAAATATGTTCTTCAGTTGTGTGTAATTAAAAAGTAAAATTCTTAATCATCAAAATATTTTTTTTGGTCCTGTTTAATGTGTCACTTTAACAAGTTAGGCTGATTCCATTAGTAGTTGAAGAAGTCTTTTAAGACACCTGAACAAATTAAATGATGTGGCATTGTATAAGAGCTACATTGAAAACCTAATTTCTTTAAAGAAATCACAGGTAGCAAACTATCACAAAAATGTATTTCAAATATTTTATAAAAATCTAAACAATTACAAAGGTTTGACCTACATCAGTAAACAATAATGTTTAGAAAAACATTTGAATAACATAAACCAGCCTATTAAATGCCATTACTGCCTTTCAATTGTAGACATTAAAAAAAAGATGTCATAGCCTTCACAATAAAATCAACGGTACCAATTTTGTTGCACCAGATGCGCATTTCGACAATATATGTCTCTTCAGTGATGCTCGTGGCCAAAATATTTGAAATCCAAAGCTTATATAAAAGATGAAGAGCTATAATCCAAAAGGTCAAAAAAGTATAGCCAAATTCGTGAAAGGAATCAGAGCTTTGCATGAGGGAGATACATTCCTTAATTTATAATAATTTCTAATATTTTGTAACAGCAAATTTTAATAACACAAAAAATCCGTATTTTCATGCCAGTACCGAAGTACTGGCTACTGGGCTGGTGATACCCTCGGGGACTAATAGTCCACCAGCAGAGGCATCGACCCAGTGGTAGTAAAAAAATCAACGGTACCAATTTTGTTGCACCAGATGCGCATTTCGACAATATATGTCTCTTCAGTGATGCTCGTGGCCAAAATATTTGAAATCCAAAGCTTATATAAAAGATGAAGAGCTATAATCCAAAAGGTCAAAAAAGTATAGCCAAATTCGTGAAAGGAATCAGAGCTTTGCATGAGGGAGATACATTCCTTAATTTATAATAATTTCTAATATTTTGTAACAGCAAATTTTAATAACACAAAAAATCCGTATTTTCATGCCAGTACCGAAGTACTGGCTACTGGGCTGGTGATACCCTCGGGGACTAATAGTCCACCAGCAGAGGCATCGACCCAGTGGTAGTAATAAAATCAACGGTACCAATTTTGTTGCACCAGATGCGCATTTCGACAATATATGTCTCTTCAGTGATGCTCGTGGCCAAAATATTTGAAATCCAAAGCTTATATAAAAGATGAAGAGCTATAATCCAAAAGGTCAAAAAAGTATAGCCAAATTCGTGAAAGGAATCAGAGCTTTGCATGAGGGAGATACATTCCTTAATTTATAATAATTTCTAATATTTTGTAACAGCAAATTTTAATAACACAAAAAATCCGTATTTTCATGCCAGTACCGAAGTACTGGCTACTGGGCTGGTGATACCCTCGGGGACTAATAGTCCACCAGCAGAGGCATCGACCCAGTGGTAGTAATAAAATCAACGGTACCAATTTTGTTGCACCAGATGCGCATTTCGACAATATATGTCTCTTCAGTGATGCTCGTGGCCAAAATATTTGAAATCCAAAGCTTATATAAAAGATGAAGAGCTATAATCCAAAAGGTCAAAAAAGTATAGCCAAATTCGTGAAAGGAATCAGAGCTTTGCATGAGGGAGATACATTCCTTAATTTATAATAATTTCTAATATTTTGTAACAGCAAATTTTAATAACACAAAAAATCCGTATTACAAAGGTTTTTGTGATTTAATCACAACAGTATATGTAGATATTATCACTAATTACTTCACACAAACAGCATATATACAACATGTTATTTCATATTGAAAATCTAATTACCATTAACGTATACATGATATGTAAAATCTTGTACCCTTTGACTAATATTGAAAAATTAACAAATTATAAACATGTAAACCTTATAAAATCCTGAGTAATAGAAATTTGACCAGCACACCTTTTCATGGGTCGAAACTGACAATTTGCCAACTGAAGCTTACATGATCTTATCAATAAACCCAGGAGTTTAGATAATGGCTTGTTCTGATTGTATATTAGACCTTAATACTTTTAATGCTATAAATTGTTATATTTCTCCCTGAAATTCAGTTGAGTTTGACAATGAACAATTCATGTAATTTTTTCACATTAAAATCTGTAAATGGCAAGGGTAAATTTAATTTGGTGAGGTAGACAAATTTTTAAGAATAAAAAATTACACTTCCATTTTCAGGTATTCTGTCACTTTATAGAAAACAGGTAAATATATATCCTCCAATTTGCAACATGTTACTTTTTAATGAATGCGGCTGCATACCAAAATCCACTTCTCATATTAAAGTGGTTCTGTTCCTTTTCAACTGATATTGATGCTGTCATCATACAAATTCATTGCACACAGGAAAAAAACTTTGGTTTACTTTCATTTCAATGCCAAATGCAATTTCTTTTTAAAGTTGTTTCACCCTCTGTGGTTGCCATGGTGCCCAAATTTTCACCCTGTCCAAGTTTATTTTTTTTGGACTTATATTTGGAGGAACTGCTTGATAAGATTTCAATGACATCTGAGCTGCCATTAATCCGGCCTTGACACAGAGGTCTGGGTCATGACCATGAACTATTCCACTGATCATTGTTGCTGCCAAACTGCAAAGAGATGGATCATATATAAAAAAATAAATTAATTATAGATACATAAGACTCTACCAATCACTAAATGTGCATACTTGCATTACTTTGCTTTAAATTATGAAAACCTAATTAAATTTATACCATGAAATTTTAATTTATTGACCTTTTATTGCACAACATGACAATATCTTTATATAATTATCCAAAATAATCGGTGAATGTGTCCATGGGACACAGATGATGCACCACCCACCACCACCTTTTCCCGTCATATAAAGTTATAAAGGGTCAATCTGATGAATGGTACACTACCTAAATTTGTACTTGAGTTTAGTTGTAATAAGTATTGTGTAAAAGTTTTATAGCATTTGGTTAAGGCAAACTAAAGACTTAAGAATCCACCTGAAATCAGCTTTAGAAAAAAAGCCTTCTTTTCTGTTTCAAGGGAATATTTAAAACAAGAATATCAGTTACATAGTCATAGATTAAATGAACAAGGAATTGAATGATGTACATGTATGATTTATTTTCTGGAAAATAGGCCTTTTATAATTTCATGAAGGTATATATAGGTAAGCAATTTTCAAAAGTCCTAAAAAATAATATTTGCAGGTCGAGTCAGGGGACTCAAACTACAGAGGCATCTCAATTACATGTGCAATTGGTAAACTTTTTAATACAATCTTAAATGATAGACTTGACAAATATTTATTACAAAACAGTCTAATTACTGAGTTTCAAATTGGCTTTGTTAAAAAGTCAAGAACATCTGATCATATGTTTTTGCTTAAAAATCTGATTGACTCGGTACTTTCCACAGGTGAAATATTGTATGCCTGTTTTATAGATTTTAAAAAGGCGTTTGATTCAGTGATACATAGTGGTATTAAATATAAACTATTACAGATAGGATTAGGAGGGAATTTTTACAACATTATAAAGAACATGTACAATGTTAGCTCAACTTGTGTAAAAGCTGGGAAAAATTTAACTGACTCATTTACATGTAGAGTTAAATTAGGGGTTCGACAAGGTGATAACCTAAGCCCTAATCTTTTCAAAATTTTTATAAATGACTTTCCATCATATATTGATAATGTTGCTGATACTAATATTAATTGTTTAATGTATGCAGATGATATTGTTTTGCTCTCTACCACATCATATGGTCTTCAATCTAAATTAAAAAATGTTGATAAGTTTTGTTCTGACTGGTGCTTAAACATAAACACCAATAAAACAAAAATGTTAGTATTTAACAAGCAAGGTAGACTTATCAATGAAAAATTTACTCTTCAGCAAGTTGAACTGGAATGTGTACAGACTACAAGTATTTAGTACTGACCTGGGTAGATTTCCTATTTATATTAGTATTGTGAAAAACTTACTGAATTATTATTTTAGAATTGAAAATATGCCTGAGGACTCTTTATTATATAAAGCTTTACAAACCTCTAAAGATTTAGATGATAAAAATCACAATACTTGGTATAGCAGTGTCAGACACCTATGTAAAATTATTGATCTGCCTAGTAACTTTATTAATTTTAGTAAATACAAATTCAGAAAATGTTTACTTTTAAAATTGTTTAAAAGTATCATATGTTAAATCTTGGGAGAATGCTTATAGCCAAAATAGCCAAGGAAAACTAAGAACATATTGTCAATTTAAATTTTGTAAAGAAAATTATTTAGATATCTTGAATAATTTTGATCTGAGAAAAGCTATCACCAAATTCAGGATTTCATCTCATAGACTCAAAATTGAAACTGGGAGATATTCCAAATTAGAAGTTCATCAAAGAATTTGTGTTAAATGCGATTTAAATAAAGTGGAAGATGAACTTCATTTTCTTATAGAATGTCCTGTATACTCTAAGGATAGAGACCTGTTATTTGATCTGATATTTAAAGAATGTAAAAAATTTTACTCCTTGGATATGGTCAATAAATTTATTTGGCTATTTTAAAAACTGTGAGTCTATTAATATTTTGAAACAACTTGGCTATTTCTTATCAAAACACCTGCCTTGAGTAAACATTTATTATATAACACTGGGATACTGTTAGCAATATTTATAATGTCTAATATTAGCATACTGTTTTGTTGTTATGCTTTATTGTAATTGTAATTGTAACTTTATATTGTCATATATGTATATGCACTATGCCCCTTGAGGGTACCTCTTATGGAAATAAAAGATATTCTATTCTATTCTATTCTATAATAATGATAAATCAATATAGGAGGTCTCTAAAAACAGAATGAAATTCTTTTTACTTGAAGCAATATAAATAACCTGAATAAGCTGAAATGTTTTTAGCATTTGAAATATAAAGCCAAAACACATAATAAACAACACCTATCGATGATTCATAGCCTGAATAATTAAGGTCCTTTCCCGACCTTCTTCCGAGGCAGTCAATGGATTAATAGTTGCATCATATTTATATAGACTCGGTATTCAGCAGATAAAAGTTATCCAGTCTTCCATAGAAACCAGTCAGGCTATGAATCTTCATCAGACATCTTTGTTGTTCTATCCATCTTTAAAACTGTTCAATTTGTGTGAGGGTTTATAATACAACATAGTTACACGCAATATAACCTTGAACCACACATTCTATTTTGCCTTATTCAATATACAGCAATTAAATGTTAAAAACTAAAAGCTTGTAAATCTGTTTTAATAAATATGTTTCAACCTGAGAAAACATAAAACACTCTAATGTGTATGTATAACTTTAATTTTATGATACAGTTTGTTTGCTTTTGAAAAGTGTGTGCAACAATATAATATGATAAAACATTACATCTGTTGTTTCTCCTTTTAGTACATACCAATCTCCAGCTCCAGATACACTGACAATATTCTCTGGAGGATATCCTGCATTAAATGCTGGGAAAATATCTGCTGTCATTTTGTCAGAATGCTACAAAAAAAAAAGAAAACAAATACTTTGAAAACATTTTATTGAGCAATTTTCTGTAGGAAATGAACTCGTACAAAAAGAAGATAAACATCATTTATTCTTTGTAAGGCTGGTATTTTGATGAAAAACTAGGTTGAACTGTTTAAGTGGACTAACACTACCAGCTCCCCTTTATCTTCAGAAGTCACTGAGTTGGCATGTTACAAGAGAGGGTAATATGATACTCAGAGGGGCATATGAAGATTTGTTCAATGTAAAGTATAATTGTCTCAACCAATCAAATGTTGATTTTACTATCAATATTTACATACAGTAGAATATATCTATTATGATACCTTACATTATTAGTGGAGTGACCATGCCAACAATTTTTCAACTTTAATGGACCACCCTACCTGCAGGCTAAATTATGACATTTTGGAAAGAGAAATGTTTATTCTTTAATTTTTGCCTGGTCGTAGAATTGAAATATGGTGCAATTTTAAAAAAAATAAGGTTTAAGGTTAGTGATTGAGTTTTTCACTATTGTCAATTTATTTCACAAGAGCTTATAAAAAGTCTCCAAATAATAATTGAATTGTTACTAAACAAGAAATTTATAATGAAATAAACTGTGACACTTCATTTTCAACTTAATTTGAAAATAATGAAACCACCAAATGCACATTTTAAAGGGAATTCAGACTAGCAACAAAATAGAAGATGGAACAACCGAATCTCAAATTCTCAATTCCTTTTTTTTTTACATGGCATGTACTTCTTAAGATAAATTTCTTTTTTTATAAAGAATCGAAGTCAATTTGGTTTTTGCTTTGATGTATATTTATTGCCAGTCACAAATATTTCACAAGGCAATTAAATCAAATAAGTTTAATGATGGACTAAAGTTTCAGCGTATATTCTAGCTCTATGAACTTTTAGGTTCTAGGTGTCCTTGCCTTACAAAAGCACACATGGACCCCTTAGAAAGAGTAGTTTTATGGGGTATTCTAACAAACAAAGGGCATGACAACTTTCGAAAACCTGATATCAGTCATCGTTTTTATCGTCGTCAATTGCTCAATGAGTTAAATAATTTCTACAACCATCAGATCCTTCACATGAACAAATATTGGTATACGTGGATTTCTGTTGGTTGCACACACAGTTGTTATTGCAAGCTGTTTTCCTTGCCCGTATACGTACAAACAAGGTCTTGAAGGAAATCTACTGACATAGGTCCCTCTACGAAAATCGAGAGCAAACTGTTTTTACACTCTTACCAACCAGAGTCTTTGGAAAGTATGATCGCTGGTTTAGCAATATGAGAGTTTATCCAAACTTGTGTTTGAAGCATTGCACGTGAGATGTGCTATAAAAACATGTTTTCACATGGGGGAATTTTAACAAGACTAGCATCCTTTGTGGCGGCAATCTCTGCCCTTAGCTTGTTTAGATCGTCATGCAGATACCGGAACTTTCCATTCAGATCATACAATGAGGCGATAAATGCACTTCCAATGTTAATGGCGATTTCTAATCTCCCGTTTGAAAACTTATCAGATTTGGCACAACTTTTTGGAATTTTGTCCTCAATGCTCTTCAACTTTATGCTTGTTTGGCTTTCCAACTATTTTGATCTGAGCGTCACTGATGAGTCTTATGTAGACGAAATGCACGTCTTGCATATCAAATTATAAGCCTGGTACCTTTGATTAATATAATCATAACTTGGAAGATTGAAAGAAGAGCAAATGTCCTCTTCAAGGAGATGAATTATATCAGATTTACAACATTTGCACATGGTACCATCATCATGGAACAGAGCTGAAGGTATGGGACCAATAGGATATGCCAACATCCTGACTATAGACACATTCTCACGAACATTAGCAAGAACAAAAGCACGACGAACTAATTCTACTGGGTTTATATGTGCCTCAACAAAGTCACCTGATTTACACTTGAGTTTAAGATCTTGGTCGTATCATCAAAAGTATTGAGAGGAGACCTAGACATAGGACTGTAGAAAGCATGGGTTTTAGACTCATTAGAGCAGCCTTCCACAAAAGATTTGACCATCTGGTTGCCACGTTCAAGAGATTTAAGAAAAGAATCATGAACATTAATTGAGGCTTTCATTTCTGTAGAAATATTTATCAATTGCTAAGGATGTTCGGTAACGTTAAATGGATTGGTCATATTTGAATGCATATACCCTATCACATCAGAGAGATTCTTCTTGTCTCGTGTCATTGCCGTTGGTTTGTTTTCTTCGTGTTCAATTTCTGCATCTGTGGCTAATCCCGATCATCTTGATCTCATTTCAGAACTAAAATGCGCAAGGATGTGTCTTGTAAGCATTCATCGAAGTACAGCGGTGTTTTCCTTGTCAGTCCTATGATGCCTCTACAACCTTTAGAATCTTTAATAATAGTTTTCTCTGTAGCCATATCACTCCGGATACTATTGAAGGCTGCATGTTTATGTTTGATTGAAAGCTCACCTGACATAAAAACAGATTTTACCGTTTCAGACATATCCAATATGTAGGCTGGTGTCCACCTAGCATAGTTCGTCCGATTGGTTATGAAAAGGCATCAAAACATTGCAGTTACCATTTGTAAATGTAAAACCCACTACCCATTCTGTTCAGCCCTAATGTTCTGTAACAATATCTCAACGAAGAAACATATCCCAAAATGGGAAGGTTGGTGATAGTTTACAAGTGTTTTCTGAATTCTTCAAACAATGGCAACATATGTTCTTTAAGATTAGAAAAAAAAATCTGCAATACCTTCAGCGCTTTTGGGTGTTTCAGCAAATGTGAACTGTGACATACATTTGGTTCAATATTAATTAAATGATTCTCGTCTGTACACAATTTGAAGAGTGCTTTTAAATTAAACAAAAGAGCCATGAGAGCTAGCCTCGTATACCAATATTCATCCTCGAACGCGTCTGCAATAGACCATTTTACATTTGGGCAGCATCATACAATTAATTGTTAAATGTTTGCACAACACATTGTTGACCAGCACGTAATGACATATCTAAACATTGTTTCATAGTTGTAAATACTATTGCCATGTTGCTAAGCTTGGCATCTATAACCGGAGCAAAGGCTACAGACGAAATTTCAGATTTAGCCTTTTGTAAGAACCGGTCCAAAATGGAACAATTTGTTCAGTGCTTTCTGTAGAAAATGGAATTGAATCTAAGTTTTGTCTCGAAAGAAGTCGCAGAAATACCAAAGACAGGCCAGATATATCTCGGTTTTCAATGAAACAAGACACAATCTTCCCATAAACATTAGAAAAAAACGAGGAGGTCCATACCTTTCTGTTGGCTTGTCGAAAGGTAAACATGCCATAAGATTGGTATTCGAATCATTCAATGTCAAAGATCTTTCTAGTCCCCGTTAATCCTTATGGAACTCATGTGGCCGTTTGATGATTCGTTTTGATACTGAAATACAACTCTAGCATGGAGTGAAAAATATTTTTACCATCGATTGTTTCAGCCTTTAAGTCAATATTTTCGTCTCCCTCCTTATAATACGACCACCTTTTCTAAATACAGCAAACCCATTAGGTACATAGGACATGACTTGGATTCTGTCTATTTCCAAATTTGCTAAACTAGTCCGATATCTATGTACTTCAGAATAGGATGCACAAAAACCATGAGAGTTTTCAATAAAGATTTTAGAGCCAAACTCATGGTTTAATTGCAATGCCGAGGCAAGACGAAATTGGGTTAACAGGTTTATGTTTGAAGCAAGTATACATTCTTTTATTGCCAGGACTTTCCGCAGTTTGTCGACAGAAGTTTAGAAACATTACTACAATCTTTCAAAGAGCATCAGAATAACAAGGAGGTCCATGTCATATTCATTGAACTATAATGCAAAGTTTAAAATCCGCATTAAAGTTAATTTATAAGATATACTGACTTGGAATGGCTTCAAAACTTTACAATAGGAAGTTTAAAACATTTAAATTCAGAAAATCATGAAATTATCAACGTAATCTAAATTTACAAATGTTGAAACCACTTCGTTAAAATAATACAGAGTGAGCATTCTCTAAACTGAGTGAAAATGGACAAAATTTAGAAAAAAAAATAAGGAATTCTAGTTTTACATTATGAATAACATTAAAGTCTGAATAAAATGCCAGATCATATGTGAAAAGACAAAAAAAAAAGTAACACATTTCAATTTTTTTCCTATCTTGAAATTTAAAAAAATTATCAAATGTTTTTTTTCTTTTCATTTTATAAAAAACTGCACCGCATGAAATGTCTACGACCGGGCAAAAAAGTCAGCTTAGGGTATTGGTTTTGCAAAAAATCGTTTTTAGCCTGCAGGTATACTGGTCCATTAAAGTCGTAAAATAAGCACCTTTTTCTTGATCTGTCACTCCACTATATAGAGTGATAATTTGATTTGCTAATATGAAATCATGTGTTATCGTTTTATTTCGCTGTTGTTTTTTTATATTCCAAATCAAATCATTTTTTGTTGTTCTCAAATGGACGTCCAATTTTTGGCTTTCCTAATCGACGTCCATTTTGTGGATTTGCTGCAATGATGTCATAACTTTATTCAACAACATCGTTGATGTTTTCAACAAACAACCCAACATGACAAAATTATTCAAAATGAAGGATATGTTTTGAAGAGAAAAAAGAAACACAAAAAAAACCACAATGGAAAATAAGAAATAAGCGAAGATCCAAAACATGAGAAATGTTTGGCTGACTTGCGTAGTTGATGGAAATATTTATGCTAGTCCTTATGTATTGTTAAGTTGCTTCTGTAGAAAATATGTGACTGACTTTGTTTTTCCTTGTGATACGTCTACTATTAATTTGTAATTCGTATTGTATAAAGACAGTAAGTTTCTTAAAACACCAAAACTATAGAGATGATATAATATAACAATGCAGCTGCGCCAGATAGAAATCGATCTTCTGCAAAAGATACATCTGTTACCTATTTCACTTTGAAAACAATGTCTGTAATTGTTTGAAAGTTGAGTTGTTATAAGAACCCTAAAAAAACTGAATAAAACTTATCTTTTATCTCTAATTTGAATGTTCAAAAATCAATCAAAGTTTTATACATTTAATTTCTATTAATAATTTACATATAAACGTGCAGTAATTTGGCATCGATTAGGGAAGACTATGATCGATCAGACGTCGTTTTGGCAATAGGTGACTGTCACATTGGAAGATGATCAGAGGATCAAAAGATTGGATGTCGATTTGAGAATGAGACGTCACTGAGATTTGGATGTTGATTTGAGGAACGGACGTCAATTAGAGGCTGGACGTTGATCTGAGTCTGAGTCTAGCATATATATTTTACAGAAAGAGTTTACCTTTGTTGTACATATGCGAAATTTCAATAGAGACCAAATAGTTTCTAACGCAAGTGTTTTCACAATCTGTTACAATGTTTTACTTTTAATTGTAATTTGTTCGTTCGGTATAATAAAACAATTATGGCACATTCAGTTGGTGAATATCCAAAATTGTCAACCCTAGTATCAGAGGGCCATAATTGTATATTGTATCTGTTTATACTTTATTTGCTTTTAATGAACATTAACCTCAAGTCTGTATCCTTTGACAGGAAACTTCTGATGCTGACTCCTCTGACACAACATGACTCCATGTCTTCCTAGTGTCACTAAGACAACTGGTACTTCCTCAATGATGACTTTTGACAGCCAAATAGCTTCATCTATTATTCCTTCTAAAGTCACTACATCTGCATCTTTATGACCTGCAGACACAAGTACATAAAGGCTCAATAGAAACTCTATATATCTATGACAAATTCAGTCGTTCATGCTAATATTTACAAAAAATACCAGAACAAAACAGCAAAACCCATCTTTAATTATCCTGGATTACACTAATTGGAGAATCTCACCTAATAATATGACATAAAGTTCCTTGAAGAGTAGGTAAAAGATATTGCCTATTTCTAAGCAATGATTTGCTTTTACATGGTGTTACATTGTATTAGTTTATACATGATCTTGAACAAATGTTTTTAATTTCCCTTTAAAAGTGTGTGACAAATGTGTAAATACATACATAACACCATAGACAAAATAACTGATCATCAATTAATGCCAAGCTAAAAAAAAACAGCAAACAATTCAAAGAGCTTTTATCAACCCGAAGCCTGGCTTGGTTCCTGATATCATTGACCTAATACTTGTAGTTCTAAGGTAAACTGGTTTAATCACAAACTAATACATTATTGACAATGCAGCCACTGCTGGAAACAACACGCTTAATTCTCGATTTTCTGAGAAAAAGCTGAATCCCTATGACATACTCTAATAACTTCTTACCTATTTGTGAATCCAGTGTGTTAGTTAAATGTCTGTATATAACTCTTAACTCATTCAAATTCGGAGAAATGTAGGTTAACCTTTGCCCTGCTGATGTCAAAAAGGGTTTATGTGCTTTATTAACATCTGTAGGTTCATACCAAACTGAAAAATAAAAAATGCTTGTGTCTACCTATGAGGGCCTTGCACAGTCGGTACTACTGGTGTCAGATGAAATCTTAAACTAGAAACTGCAAAGAGCCTGTATCACTAGTCTAATATTCTCTGATTCAATCAGAAATGGTTAATAATGATGAGAGGTAAGGCATCTGACAACTTTCCAAAGAGAACAATCAATAATTTGGGATCCCCAGTGCTATTAAAATAACTATGTACCTTATTTGGCCTTTTTAACTTGTTTGATTCCAGTGACACTGCTGAGTCTTTTGTAGGTGAAACATTTGTTAACAATTTGTAGCCCAGTTATTACATTATTCAGCAAAAAAAAAAAGCTTCCAACAAGGTAAACATTTTTTTTTGCTTAAGTGTTTTACCCCATGTGGCCTTTTAGAGATTAGAGGCCATGTCTGATGAATGCTATGTTTATCAACTATATATAAATAGTTATCATGTTTATTTATCAGATCAATAAATTTAAGTTCAATTTCAAATCCATTCAGACCTCCTCAGGAATTTTATATAACATTTGTTCAGAATTTTACTTTAATCATAACGACAGCCATTCAGCATTTCGTTTAGAGAAAATTAAGTGTGTCATCCCCTTTAACCCTTAATTTAAACTGTACTTTAAAAAATATTTTAAGATTGAGACTCACAAATCCCACTTAAGACTAAAGTGAACACAGAGGCAAAGTAAGTAAATGTAATGCTCTGAATCTTGAATTAGAATCAGGAATGGTGTTTAATTTCTTAATTAACCTTTGAAACTGCAGGATGAAATATAAATGTAACAACACCTTTTCATTCTCTAAGCAATCTAAGTGAAATATAAATAGAATCTATCCATATACAGTAAAACCTGCTAAAGAGACCACCTATATTAAGCAAACACCTGTGTTATAAGACCACTGATTTTAGATCCCTCCATAGTACATTTCATATAAATTAAACTTGTATTAAAAGACCTCCTGTCTTAAGAGTCCACTTTTTTCCACTTCCTTAAGTGGTCTCTTAAAACAGGTTTGACTATATATTTTTTGGTACAATATTACACAATTTTGTCGTTGGAATGGTTCAGTCTACTTACCCGGAACATGGTTGTTATGACAAACTTGACACACATATTCTATTGAATCAGTTGAGATATTTCCATCTAATACAACCATTGGTGCTAATGCTAAGTTCTTCTCAAAACCACTAATCTATTAAAATATATTGATAGGTAATGATATGATATGAAATCTTCAAATTTCAATCTAAACTACGAGTTTTCTCATACACTGGTATCACACATCATATCAAACTTGCCACAGAGCTTGGTGTAGGTCAACATAACTATTTGAATTTTTTAAAAACTAATTAACTCTGAAACTGCAGTCAATACCAAATGAAACTTGTTAGGTAGAAATATTCATTAAATTTAACCTGGTAATAAATTTGCATAGTATAACTCAATATTTTTAAGGAAGCTGGCTTGTCATGTTTTGGATTTTTTGTCAGATTTTCGGAATCCTCTGGTTTTATTCATTTGAATGCCTTGAAAAAATTTGCCCGGTGACCCTCATTTTTCTTTTTGTAAATCTTTTACATGCATAATGATAAGCCATCTGTAAAAGTCTTATAAAATTTTAATTACTTATTAACAGTTTTTCAGAACTTCAACTTGTCAATGATAAAGTTATGAAAAGTCAAGAGAGAATATTTTCCCGCCATAATTTCAATGGTTAATATCTCGAAAACAAGCACGGTGACCTATATATTTTTTTTCCTCTTTGGATTCCTTTATTAATCACCTATCAATATAAACTAGTGTATTAAAAAGTTAATTACTTTGAAACTGAGAAGCGAACTCCCTTAACTTCTCATAGACCTAATTCAAAAGCTTTTTTAACCTGAATACTGGTGGTCGTGAAGAAAAGGTTATATATATGAAATAGATATATACTCTTAAATACAAATCCACATATCTTATACATGTACCAGTAAAGGTTAACTTGTGATGTATACTTGATAAGGAACATATCTGTTTCTTAAAAACTTAATCGCATCTACAGTAATTTCTAGCCCAGTTGTAAATGTTGTGTAATTCAGTTACTGTAAATTAAGAACTTGTGTTCTGATGTCGCATACATATATCTGTATGAAGCTTTTCCTGAAAATTAGAAATCACAACTATTTTGTTCATTCAAGATTCAAAAATTGCAATAATTTCTGAATTTACAGTATTTGATTGTTATCATATGCAAACCCCCCTCCCCTCAAGGGTGACTAGGGAAAGGAAATATGGTCACTTAGTCTTCTTCTGACTGCCAGTAAAATGCTTGCCAATGTGGGTTGTCCGTTTGGATGTGCGGGATGTATCAAGTTTGCAGCCACGTCTGGTCAGAATGGAGACGTTAAATCTGATGCCTTGTGTAAATAGAGTGCCACAATCTTTGTACGTTAATAACCTTTGCAATATTTCTCTGTGGGGTCCATAAGTGGTCTGTTGCATGGCAAAATTTCTGTCCCTATCCAAAATACCCTCATAGTCCAGTGGCAGTCCAAATATTCCCCGACCATCATCCCCGATGGCCTCTATTATTACAAGACCTACCTATTGTATTCATTGTTAACTTGTTCTTGTACTGAATATGCATGAAATATTTGCCACTGGACATTAATCAACCAACAATCAATCAATTATACTCCCCTTCTTGCATATTTTGCCCTACATTAAACAATCACCTACTTTAAACTGAGTACAGATACTCACATATTCAGGAGTAATTTGTTTGTGGACATCCATATCTCCTATTCCAAACATCAGTTCACCATTGCTACTTAACACAGCACAGTAAGTGGCAGTGTTGAACTTGTCAAGAGAGGTAACTCCTGATAGATCCTAAAATGGAAAAAAACATAAGTGACATTTTGCTATTACAACTGTAACAGAGTTCACATGCTGAATGTCTCACCAATTTTACTGATTATCATTGAACTTTATGTTAAAAGTCTTTAAGATCAGTGTTTTACTACAGATATTATAACATACATGTAAACTTAAATGAATTAATGACCAATGCAAAACCACTATATAGGTCAGAGGAACACTGCCAGACAGACATTTACTCCTTAAAAACTTTAGCTAACTGCAACTGACCTATTGCTTATAGCATCTGTGAAATGTACTTAATCATGAAACCTTAATATAAATTACTGATCCATGAGCATGATGAGGTCAAGGACAGATGAACCCTGTCTGACAGACTTGTTCAACTGTTAAAGAATCATTCCATTCCACAAATTTCAATATAGGTGACCTAGCTATTGCTTATAGAATCTGAGAAAAGGAATCTAATCACAAGGAGGGCTGTCTGAATATATGTCATTTTATGTTGTACATCTTCAAAATATTATATTTTTGTGCACTTGCAAGTGGAATGTGTAATATGTTTGAATGAGATATACATTTTTAGGAGTAGGTGTAATGATACAACTAAGTGTTCTCAAAATGGTGTTAAACACTAACAATCAATTGATGAATCAATAACATACATTAGGTTAACTAACCATGTGTTTACAATAATCATCAAATACTGTTCTGTTAGCATCATTACCAGTGGCTGATATAAACAGTGGATTGGTTTCTAACTTACCATGTGTTTACAATAATCATCAAATACAGTTCTGTTAGCATCATTACCAGTGGCTGATATAAACAGTGGATTGGTATCTAACTTACCATGTGTTTACAATAATCATCAAATACTGTTCTGTTAGCATCATTACCAGTGGCTGATATAAACAGTGGATTGGTATCTAACTTACCATGTGTTTACAATAATCATCAAATACTGTTCTGTTAGCATCATTACCAGTGGCTGATATAAACAGTGGATTGGTATCTAACTTACCATGTGTTTACAATAATCATCAAATACTGTTCTGTTAGCATCATTACCAGTGGCTGATTTAAACAGTGGATTATTATCTAACTTACCATGTGTTTACAATAATCATCAAATACTGTTCTGTTAGCATCATTACCAGTGGCTGATTTAAACAGTGGATTGGTATCTAACTTACCATGTGTTTACAATAATCATCAAATACAGTTCTGTTAGCATCATTACCAGTGGCTGATATAAACAGTGGATTGGTATCTAACTTACCATGTGTTTACAATAATCATCAAATACTGTTCTGTTAGCATCATTACCAGTGGCTGATATAAACAGTGGATTGGTATCTAACTTACCATGTGTTTACAATAATCATCAAATACAGTTCTGTTAGCATCATTACCAGTGGCCAAGGCTACATGTAACTAGGCATCTTATTTTAGTGAGGCAAAATAATTGAGCCGAGCCAAGTGAGGCGAAATTTTTTTTTGGAGGGTATGAAATGAATGGTGCAAAATCCTGCATTCTGGGCATTTTTAGAGAGTTTGATAATGTTTTGAATTTGGACACTTTTTATATAAATTTTTCATTTTTTAAGACTTACTTACACCAATTTTTTAAAAACTTTATTTAAATTTATATGTAAGATAATCATCCAAATATCACTGATTTGAGTCTGCTGCCAGAACATAGAACAAACATCAATTCAGTAGAGTTTGCCAAATTTGTCTACGGCCGGTTCAGTATAATCATTTCAGAATCATAATTTGGTCTGCTGATATCCTTATCACTATGAACATGGAGCATGGCTAGGCCGCACATTCTTTCGCCACTCATGCAAGCTCTTTTCCGAGTTTTCAGTCGTTTCAGGGCATTTTGTGCTTCTAAAGGTAGCACATTATCAACAACACAATGATCAATGTCTTCTTCCAACTCCTTCTCTATCAGCAATTCGGTGGCAGCATCGGTGGTAACAGTTTTGTTTGCAAAAGGGAATTAAGATCAATTAAGCTTTCCTGTAAGCACCATCATACAGTCGCAGTTACAAAATATTAAACTCGCTTTTATGCTGACAAAGAGTAGACAAACTAGGTATAGAATGAGATAAGATACATGTTTATGATTTATCTAGAGTAGGTATATATGATATGGGTAAAGGGGAATTGGAATGGAGTTTTTGACATTTACATTATTTTAGTAGTTCCGTATTTTCAAATTATTTCTGGAAATAGTTGGTGGTATTTTAGTTCCAAAATCTATAAATTTAGGGGTTAGGGGTTGCATGGGGGTGTCCGATTCATAAACCCCGAATATAAAGAAACGAAATTCCGTAGTCCAGAATAAGTAACAACAAAATCCTGTGTTAAAGGTTCTACCATCCCTCAATAATATCAAATTGGAATATGGGATATTCTTTCAACTTTTAAGGTTAAAAAAAACATGGATAAAAACTAATCCATGCATGTTTCATATTGTTTATATTTTATTAATCTGTACAGAGATAATCATTACTAGGTTAACGTAGTCGAGAAACATAACCCGTAGAGATGCTGCGTTATATCCAGATAGAATAGTCAAAACGGAATGATGACAAGTTATAGGTTGACACAGAACAACAAATGACTATTATATTTACATATATGTATAAAAAAAATAATCAGTGTCAAAATTTTAGTGTGGCAATTGCCTCACTTGCTTCAAGGGTAGTTACAGCCTTGGTGGCTGATATAAACAGTGGATTGGTTTCTAACTTACCATGTGTTTACAAAAATCATCAAATACAGTTCTGTTAGCATCATTACCAGTGGCTGATTTAAACAGTGGATTGGTATCTAACTTACCATGTGTTTACAAAAATCATCAAATACAGTTCTGTTAGCATCATTACCAGTGGCTGATTTAAACAGTGGATTGGTATCTAACTTACCATGTGTTTACAAAAATCATCAAATACAGTTCTGTTAGCCTCCTTACCAGTGGCTGATATAAACAGTGGATTGGTATCTAACTTACCATGTGTTTACAATAATCATCAAACACTGTTCTGTTAGCATCACTACCAGTGGCTGATATAAACAGTGGATTGGTATCTAACTTACCATGTGTTTACAAAAATCAACAAATACAGTTCTGTTAGCATCATTACCAGTGGCTGATATAAACAGTGGATTGGTATCTAACTTACCATGTGTTTACAATAATCATCAAATACAGTTCTGTTAGCATCATTACCAGTGGCTGATATAAACAGTGGATTGGTATCTAACTTACCATGTGTTTACAATAATCATCAAATACAGTTCTGTTAGCATCATTACCAGGGGCTGATATAAACAGTGGATTGGTATCTAACTTACCATGTGTTTACAATAATCATCAAATACTCTTCTGTTAGCATCATTACCAGTGGCTGATATAAACAGTGGATTGGTATCTAACTTACCATGTGTTTACAATAATCATCAAATACAGTTCTGTTAGCATCATTACCAGTGGCTGATATAAACAGTGGATTGGTATCTAACTTACCATGTGTTTACAATAATCATCAAATACAGTTCTGTTAGCATCATTACCAGTGGCTGATATAAACAGTGGATTGGTATCTAACTTACCATGTGTTTACAATAATCATCAAATACTATTCTGTTAGCATCATTACCAGTGGCAGATATAAACAGTGGATTGGTATCTAATCTACTGAGGCAGTCAGCTAAGTTCCTACCAACACCACCAAAAGATTGTCTCACATTCCCAGGATACGTAGCTCCATTCATCTGATTAGAAAATATTATAGGATAAAAACAGGAATGTGTCCTTAGTACACTGATGCCCAATCAGCTCTATCATTTTCTATGTTCAGTGGACCATAAATTTTTGGTTAAAACTCTAATTTAGCATTAAATTTAGATAGATCATATCATAGGGAACATGTGTATGAGTTGATTGGACTTCAACTTCATAAAAAACTACCTCGACCAAAAAATTTAACCTGAAGCGGGACAGATGGACAGACTGACAAACAGACAGATGATAAATGGATGCACAGACCAGAAAGCCTAATGCCCATAAATGGGGCATAAAAAGATCTTCTTTAAGTATATTGACTATCAAGATATGGATCTATAATTACCTAAGACATATTATTGTCAACTCAACAAATCCTTTAGATTGGTCATGTTTTTCAAAAATAGAACCCGGTAACACTAAGTTATTGAGTTCATTTGCATCCTTCTATTCTTAAATCAATTCATATATATTTCAAACTGTTTTCACATCAGTTGCATCTGATCAGTTTTGTTTTTTATAGTCACCTGTACTATATCTAAGTGAATGAATCAATTTATCATTAACCTTCACTTTTGTTGTTTAAACAAATGTTTTATCTATTATCCATACATTATAACTGACATTTTTTTGTGATATATCTGATTATGTTACAAAAAGTTTTTGTTCCATTTACCTGTATATTCTGTGATGACATTTTTGCATAAAAGTCAACTATAGATCCTCCAATAACAACCTAAAACATGAAAAAAACACACATTTTAAATGCTAACTACTGTGGATTCGTTTATTTTCGTGGGTACCAATTTTCGAGGATTAAGGAAAACTTGCATGTTCGTGGATTTTTAATTTCGTGGTCTTGCCGAAGTCTGTATACAAGCCTATACATAATGTGGTATTCGTTGAACATTTAAATTCGTGGTTCTCCTGTACCCACGAAATCCACGAAAATTGGTATCCAACGAATAATAATGAATCCACAGTATACTAAAATATACTTCAACAATTTGAGGCAGGTGCTACTTCATGAACATACAGTAAAAATTTCATTGCACGATAAACTCAGATGAAAAAAAGTGATTCATAGATAAAGTTCTTTCAGAGTCTTTCAAGCTCAACCATTTTGGTATTACTTATAAGTAAATATATCTAAAGGATACACAAATTTTTTAAGTTTTGAGATAATACAGTGGTTAATTAATCACAATCCTTGTTGAGGTCTTTGATTGATTTTCTCTCGTTTAAAAAGTATTTTGGTTAATATTGAATAAAATTGAGAATGGAAATGGGGAATGTGTCAAAGAGACAACAACCCGCCCAAATAAAAAACAACAGCAGAGGGTCACCAACAGGTCTTCAATGTAGCGAGAAATTCCCGCACCCGGAGGCGTCCTTCAGCTGGCCCCTAAACAAAAATGACAATTATTAGGAAAGCCAAGAAATAACTCAAGAATTAAGATTATTTAAGCTGTGTATATAGATATACAGAAACTAGAATGTTTGTTTCTTCATTATCTTAATCAACAAAGTTTGTATTGCCCAATTAAATAAAAAGACAACAAAATAAACTTGAGGCTACTCGTTATAAAAATATCTGCACATTAGTTATTACTTACAATCCTGCTGTCGCCTGTCTCATTTGACTGAGGTCTGTGTCTGGAGGTAGATATAATAACTGGTTTGTAGCTTCTTATATCACTTAGTTTCCTTGCTATCTGACTCCCTACTATGGCATTATTTTTCACCAATGCAATATCATAGCTGGTTAAGGAAAACGTTTGATATCCTTTTGTTACCCTTTCAAACAGTCTAACATTAATAAATGTGATAAAACAATTAGAACATCACTGAGAAATTCTATATTAAAAAGGTTTTTACCCTTGAATCGTTAGTGATATAAATCTTATGTTTAGACAACAGAAAAAGATACTGTATCTTCACACATACTTTTTTTTGCAATTAGTTCTTTCCAGCTGTCTATCATGTAATTTATTTTTAGTGATTTTCTAATTTCTTAATATATAAATAAAATTTAAACCAGAATGTGTCCTTAGTACACAGATGACCAACACCCACTTTCAAAACTTTAATTTGGCATTAAAATTAGAAAGATCAGATCATTGGGAACATGTGTACAAGTTGATTGGACTTCATCAAAAACAATCTTAACCAAAAACTTTAACCTGAAGGGGGACTGATGGACAAACAGACAGACCAAGCTTAAGGGACAGAATGACTAATGAACGGACAAATATAAACATTAAAGAAAATAATTTCAATAGTCTAGATCACATGAAGTAATCGTGTGAAGTGTAACTGTAAACAAAGAAGATGTGAATTATGATATATACTCTATTATTAATATTTACAATATGTGTCCTTGAACTTCAGATATAACCTTGAGTCAACATATCATCATATTATTTGTTATTTGTGTTTTAAGGTTTCAATACATTACATGTATGTTTCAGAAAAATCTGTTATTCTGATTGGATAACAACACTTGTGCGTCATACTAAAATTCACCTTCATATCCTAATGAAGTTTAACAATCTTGATGACATGTGCTATCACAAAAAACTGATAAAAGTGCACAGGTTATGCCGTAAATAAATAAATAATCAAAATCGATTTTTCATGACCATTGCTAAAAATCTTATTTTAAGTATTGAATGCTTCTTTTAGTAATTTCATAAGGTTGTAAAAGTGTTGAACATGTGCACATTTTTAAAATGAAGTGCTTCCACGCTTCATACAAAATGTACTTTGATCAACGCTTTTATACCCCTATAAATTTACAAAAAGAAGCATTCAATTCTTAATCGAAAAATACACAATCAGGCATTATAATGTTAATAAAGGCAAAAACACAAAACAGTAAGAGATACCAGGTTTACTATTTTGTATGTCAGGCACATGTTTTGTCTACACATGACTCAATATAATGCTAGGAATTATTGTGTGCAAAAGTTATAATGAGTGTAATAAAACATGAAACTAATTTTCCATCCACATTTTGAAAAATAATATATCCCCTGAAACCTTTTCCAATTAATTACAAATAAAATCATTGATTATACTATCTAACAGTTAACATAACTAACCAACTGTACAGTGATAAAGGATACTGGCTGTCAATGATGATCCTTGTGTCATCTCATTTACTCTCTGTAACACAAATGGTGTTACTTCCTTTCCAATAATATTCTGCTTCCTACAAAAATATACAAAATTATTTAGTAAATACATAAGTTCAGTATGTCGCATTTATACTAAAACTCATGCTTCTCCATATTTGTCTAAACAATCTAAAATTATATATTTTGTGTCTAAAAATTATATTTCTCCTTCATTTGGTCTTAGGTGGAGAGTTTTTTTCATTGGCTATCATACTACATATTCTTATTTTTATTTTCATAACATTTAGAAATTGCTTTTTTAACATTGAATATTTGTGATGGAAAATTAAAAGAGTTTCAACAGTTTACTGACAATAGACAAAACTCAAAACAAAGTAATCAACAATTATCATACTATAATTTAAAGTCAAATTAACAGTATGTCATACATTCCCGTATTAAATAGGACAACAAATTCAGTTTGATAAGAAGGAATAAGATGTAAAATCTGACTGGATCAAGGGAGTTACTCATGCTCATAAAATGCATACAAAACATAAAACCCTAAAATAAGTCAACAAAATATAAAACCCAAAAATTAGTCACGTGGGTTAAATATATATCTAATACATGTTCTTGATTGAAAAAAAAACTGTTGTTGCTCAGGTTCAAACATTATGGGATTCTTCCAACACTTACCTAATGAATTTAATGTAGGCAATCATCGTTGACATAAAATTGTTTGGAGATTTGTACAAGTACATATACAATGACTTTCTTGCTAATTGTCATAATGATCTATACATGCATTTCTTTTAATAAATTTTACTGGTAAATTTGAATTCTGTTATTGAAAAGTTTAGCATAAAATATAATCTGAAACACCATAACTTATTTAGTATACTAACTTAGCCTCATTGAGTGCTTGCTGTATAGCATCCTCTATTATCTCTCCATCGGCTGATGATTCCTGAGGTATAGGTACTGCTATCAATATTCCACTCTGTAAACCTAAACTTAGTTGAGCATCTGTAATATAAAAGCTAGGTTAGTATTCCCTTAACATGTATAATAATCTGCTATCAGACTTCAACATCCACATCAGTGGTCTTTGGTGAACAGCCGTCTAAGGGGTCATAATATCATGTCTCCTTATTTTGATGTGTCTTGTAAAACTTCAGAGTTTTAATAATTTGCATAAAATATATGAATTGTATAGCTCTTCTACCTCTGAGTTAATAAATACATACATCATGGCTATCAAAACATATCGGTAACACATTCGTCTCATACCTATCTATAGTGAAAAAAGCTCCATGAGTATAAATCTGAAATTTGAACATTTTCTACTGTTATAATTACCAATAAGTTCTGCTGCTTTTGTAGCATCTTGTACATTATATGGTGATTGGTACCCACTCCTTGGTACAAAGAATGCTGGGAAATCTCTACTGTTCCCATAACTGGCCACACAAACTCCTTTTGTTTCCTATAATATACAATGTTCAACAAATTTCAGTCTTTCTTCAAATTAACACCATGTTATTAGGTATCAGTCAAAAATCAAGATTTTAAGACATTCAGTACCACATTGTTTATTGCATACCGTATATATTGAAAGATATATAATCAGTAGAAACTGAAAAAAACAATATGGACAAACATTAAACATTTGTCAAAAAGTCCATCATTTGTGAAACAGCTTTGGCCATATTTCAAAAATGTATCCGATCAGTAACAGCTGTGTAGAATCACAGACCTTTTTTTTTTTTTTTTTTTTTTTTTTTTTTTTTTTTTTTTTTTTTTTTTTTTTTTTTTTTAAATGAGCACTCAGACTGAAGGGTTTGACTAAATTGGATGACATTTGTTGAATGTAAATGAAGACAATATTTTGTATTATATAATAATTTAATTTTGTAGCGTGTCTTCTGATTGGCTGGCGTTGTTTTGTTTATCAGCCCATGGACATAGTTTTGTTATGTGACCCTGACGTCATCAATGTTTTTTTTATGGTTAACTCTGATTTAAAATGGAATTTAGAATTAAATTATAAGAAATGACTTTGTTACTTTTGACAAGATGGAGGTCAAGTTTGATATTGACTGTTTTTACTTTTGCGGTTCAGTAGTTATGGTTGTTAGATGCATTTAATAGTTCTAATTTGTATTTTGTTATTTAAGGAATGACTGTTATATTTTTTCTGTCTATTCGAAATAACATCAAAAATGTGGTGCACACTGAATAAACCTGCATAGCATCTAACAACCATAACTACTGAACCGCAAAAGTAAAAACAGTCAATATCAAACTTGACCTCCATTTTGTCAAAAGTAACAATATAATAAAAAAAAAAAGTAAGCACAGGTTGTATGATTAATAAGTTATTCTACAGAAACTATCTGAAGAGACATTTTTCCATCTATCAAGGATCTCAACTCCTGAACTGTAAGAGTAAAAATCTTCAATATTGAATTTGACCTTCATTTTGTCATCAGTTCCAGCAACAAAATATTAAATTTGAAAAGAATTGGTTGAACAGTTCATAAATAATTGAAATAAAATGTTGGCACCCAACCCCTTTACCATTTTTTAAATAAATTGATTTTTTATGGTGGAATCCTGTTTAAAATTTATTACTCGCTAAGAAACTATTCCTCCAGTTTCTGAATTAAGCTGTAACAAATAAATATTATAGCTTCAGTTAATATTCATATCTTGTAAAATTGTTAATATCTTTTGTCTAAAAAGTATTACAAAATAAAATATTTTTTACAAAAAAGTAAGCACAAATCAATAAAAAAAATAATTGATTGAGAAAAAAAATAATTTGTTGAAAGTTAAGACCATTCAAAACATCAAGTAATTCATTTGAGAAAATCTGAATGTATCTAACATACAAGCAACATATCTTTGTTTTCATTGTGACATTTTAATGTATATATATATTTATCTTACCTCCTATAGATTTATAGAGATATGATTGGTTAAAGGACTACACATGATGACTATGTATATTTGATATAGGATGTCCTAAAATATATAGGGTTAGTTACCATACATGGTTAGCAACCATATGGGGTTAGTAAGGAGTTACTTCCCTTTCAAAACAAAAAAGATGCAAACAACCCTTTATAAAAACAACACAGTGTTGAGGAAAAATCTGAAAGGATTCAACTGACGAAGAAATTGATGATGAAAGGTTAAAATAAGTTCATAAAACATAATTAAAGCTAACAAGTTGTTATTGTTGGCATAACAGAGTTATCACTATCCCTAAGTCGAGCTTTCTGCAACAAAAGTTGCAAGCTCGACAAAAAATGATGCCTTCGCTTCAAACCTTTGTCAGTCTCTTGTGTGATATTATATATGTGATGTTTTTATGTCAGATAATGTGTTATGATAAGTTAGTTCTTACTACCAAAGATGGTAGCAGTAAGTGCTATGTATAAAAAATAATGTCCAAAAATGTACCTAAAAATGTCAGGAGTGTAACGCTTTAAGTGTGACATTTAAAAGAAAGCATGTGCATTCATTGATATTATAAAATAAATAAGGGCAGATACACTACCAAACAATATTTTTCCTCAAACTATTATATTTTGACTATGATTTCTTGGTTAAATCTTCCACCTATTTACATTTTTACGAACAGGATAAGGAAAGTCAAATAAGTTTGTGAAAAAAATAAAATGGTAAAAAAAAGTCAATATGTTGCCAGAAAATGGCTTTGTAGGTGAAATAACATGTTTCTGCACATCTTGCATGGTTTATATATTTTGTTTAGTATCAAAGCTTGGCACAGGTGCATTCATATGACCCTGAAGTTCCACTGCTGGAATACTATGGTTACAATAAGAAGACTACCAAAGTTTGTCCGGAGTGTAACAATTGAGTTAAGATGTTATTTTTTTAGAAACAATGTTGTCATAGTTGTTGTTTTTTCTTGAATTTCAGTGAACATTACCTGTTGCAGTTCATGAGAAACAAGCATATCATTAATGTGGTCTTCATTGCTTTTATATGCTCAATACTTCTATGTCAGGAGTGTAACACAAAAAAATGTTTTATTTTAATGTTAATTGCAAAGGGAAGTTATCGGAAGAAAAACAAGCTGATAACTATTAAAAAATTTGTAAGGGTTCCGCGGAACCCAGTGTCTCGCCTACTTTTGCTGTTAATCACACACTCAACAAAAATGAAGAAAAAAGTCAATAAAATTATTCCTCTTGATACTATCTTTTGATTGTCAGAAGCTTCTGTCCAAGTTTGGTAAAAATCCAGGCTAGTTTAAGAATCTTAAAAATGTTTTAAAAACTTTAACTGCAGACTGTATGTATTGTAAACTGGAATAAAAACTAAGTCTATTTATAAGAAAATACGGAAAAAATGGAATTTTATTTTTACAAAATTTACTTCTGGATACTCTCTTCTGATCATAAACAAGCTTCTACCCAAGTTTCGTACAATTCCAGGATACTTTAAGAAAGTTATTAAAATTTTAAAAACTTTAACCACAGAGTGAATGTAATGTTTCCTGGCAGAAAAAACTAAGTCCATTTATAAGTAAAATACAGAAAAATGGAATTTTAATTTTACAAAATTTACTTCTGGATACTATCTTCTGATCATAAACAAGCTTCTACCCAAGTTTGGTAGAAATCCAGGATATTTCAAGAAAGTTATTAAAATTTCAAAAACTTTAACCACAGAGTGAATATTTGTGGACGCCACCGCCGCCACCACCGACGACGACACCGACGACAACGGAATGTAGGGTTGCTGTCTCGCTTTTTCGACTAAAGTCTTAGGCTCGACAAAAATGACATAACTACACATCAGCTTTCACAGAAGACAAGACTACATTATTACTTTTGAAATTTTTGAACTAAAATTGCAATTGAACAGCAATAACAACATTTTTTCTATAAAAAATTACATGAATGTCACACTAAAAGTGTTACACTCCTGACATTTTTGGGTACATTTTTGGACAGTATTTTTTATACAGAGCACATACTATTACCATCTTTGGTAGTAAGAACCAACTTATTATAATACATTATCTGACATAAAAACAGCATATATTATAGTATCAAGACTGACCAAGGTTTAAAGGATAGTCTTCTTGTTTTTTAATTAGACCATCAGCAAAATTGGTCAATATGTAAGAAATATATAAAAATTTCAAACCTGTTCTCAATGTGCTCTTACATTGTATTTTTAATATAAAGACTCTACATGAATTCAGGTCAGTTTTAGGTTAAATATGGTAGCAATAAATTCTTGTAAGGAGTTTAACATTTGTTACACTCCTGACATTGAGTTTCTAAGGTAGCATATCTAAAACAAAATTCAACATAATTCCTTATAACAATAATTGCAACATCTTTACAATGTAATGAGAAAGTCAGAGAAAAGTCAATCTGTCTTGCAAAGTATTTTTTCTTGACACTTTTTATCTACGATTCTTAAAAAATTAAAGTGTTATACATGTAAGCATGTTAAAAGTTTGCTTTTCGCTTAAAAATTAAAAAAATGTGCAATCAAGTGACTAAAAGGTTTATTTTTTTGTGAGATTTTAAATTTAAGATTGATATCAATACTGATTTTCTATACATTCCATTTAAAACAGTCTTATAGTTACTGAAAAAAATATGTCAGGAGTGTAACAAAAGGATAAAAACATATGTTTATATTTTTTTGAATGAAGAAAGCTTAAAATTGACTGAAGCAATTGGTGTGAAATTTTCAGAGGATGTAATGAGATCATATAGGTTTGATTTCTTGTAATTTTTATATAAAGTTTAAGCTTTTGCAAAAAGATTTGCAAAGTTTTGTAAGTAAATACTGAAGAATACACTAAAAATTGGTGAAATTTAAGAGATAAAAAAAATGCTCTGGATTAAAGCAGAATGATAGAAAATAGATTTACAATGACTTTATTTTTATCATGTTTGTCATACTTTGGCATCATTTTTTTTTTAAATAGCCCATATATAAATTTAAAAATAAACCTTTTAGTTTTTGTCCATTCGTTTTTGATGCGTTTTGTTATTTGATTTTGCCATGTGATTATGGACTTTCCCAATTGATCTTCCTCTAAGTTCAGTATTTTTGTGATTTTACTTTTTAATGCATCAAACAAACAAAAATACAATAATATTTTTATACTTATTAATGTTTGTAAGTTGATATAGTATATGTTGTATTTTCCTTTGAAAAATTGATAAATTCTTGAGAGTAAAATGTTGTTAAATTTTTTGATTTTATTTTTTTGCATTAACCCATGGTAGTTTTGTAAACTTGAATGTCTCTGGATTAAAGCAGAATGATAGAAAATACATTTACAATGACTTTATTTTTATCATGTTTGTCATACTTTGGCATCATTTTTTTTTAAATAGCCCATATATGAATTTACTTTTAAAACTAGCTAAATTACTGACCCAATATATTTATCATATTATGTCACTAACACTTATAACTAATAATATATGTCTGTATATATGAATTTACTTTTAAAACTAACTAAATTAAAAAGAAAGACTAATTCAGACTTAATGAAATGAAAATAGTGTTATTTGTATACATTTGTGATTCAACCAAAGTGAACAACAATTAAACATCCAACACAATACATGAAACAGATTAATAAAGAAACTCCTTCTGGTATAAAAACGTAATGATTTATAAACATCACTAATATCAACTCAAGTCTAAATAGCAAGAAAAAATTAGTAAAATTATTCTGAAGCAAATGTAAGTTCAAGCAGTGTTGAGACAAACCTTAGATCATGCTGACATATATGTACTGAAAATTAAGAGGTGTCATAATATTTACTTTATTGGTTTTAAAATAAGTTGATTTTCATACATACATGGATTATCATCAAAATACATGCTGCCTCATTGGACAAATTGCATTTTTTTTTATCTCTTAAAATGAACTTCATTGAAGATTTAATGGCTAACAGCAATGGTTGATGGTAGAAGGAATATACATGTATTATCAAACAATTCTGCCAGCTAATTTGATAAGCTATTAATAATGTATAAAGTCATTGACACAGGTTGTAGACATTTTTCTATTCCTAAATTTCAGATCTTTGATTATTTCTGATGATTACCTGATATCCTTTTAGTGGTTGGAGTTTGGTATTTTTGTTATTTTACTTTTTATTAAGACTTTTATAGCTTGATAACTGTTACAATTAGGAATGTTTTTATTGTTAGACAGTTGCTCATTCATATAACACTATATTACTCTGAATTATCAATTTGAGTTTTAAAATTCTTCGTGTCAAGTATGCACGAAGATGGGTACCATAGAATCATGTGTCAATATGAAAATAAGTAGATTTGGTATAATTGCCAATGAGACAACTATCCACCAAAGTTCAAATGAAGTGATTGTAAGCAATAATAGGCAACTGTACAGCTTTCAACAATGAGAAAAACCCATATTATATAGTCAGCTATAAAATACTCCAACTTGAAAAATATGAAACAATTCAATTGAGATAACTTATGGCCTAATTTATAAAGAAACAATTTACAAAGAGTATAATGAAATATTGGTTAGTTATCTATACTGATTATTCACACTGCCGTCCTGGATTTAATTACTTCAGATTTAAGGCACCATGGATACTTTTGAGTTGAAGACATCATGGTTTTATATACTTTACTATAGTTTGAATTCAATTCAAGGGATATTTTTTTCGTTATAGAGATCGGTCTTATACAACAATTTTTTACAGATTTCTTCAATTGAACCATATTTAACAGAGTAAGAAAAGAGTGGTACAAACCAGATATTCCAGTGTTCTGCCAATGTCCAGTATAGATTTGACACCAGCTGATATAACTGTAACAGGAGTTCTACCAAGTTCTGTTAAATCAGCACTAATATCCATTGCTAAAGACAAATACAATTTTTAAGAAATAGCTATATTTTTGTCAGTATGGTTTTTTCTCTCTACTTAATTAGTATGGATTTTCATCATAAAGATATGCCAAAACTAATTGGCTGAATTATCTATTAAGACATGCAATGCGGTTTGTGGCAGAATTAAAGAGGAAAATGTTTGATAGCACAATATAGTATGCTAGGTGTTTGAAAATATGGTTATTGTCTTTTTTCAAGTTATCATTAATACATGTAGTAGGATGCCCAATCAACAAGTTTGATCGATTTGCCTAAACGAAATAACACACGGCTATATGTTATATCATTGGAAAGAGGAGAACAAGCCTCATCAAAATATCGTTGTCGTCGTTGTCTGCCGTGGTCACGTTTTTTAAAAATCAGAGTCAAAGGTCAAAGCAAAAATTCAAGGAAAATGCAGAGTCACATTTAGATAGCTTGTTTCTCCTACATATATGCGTTTGGAGCAAAATAAAAATAATTAATTTGTAGAAAAATATCTTTTGTATTTACATTTAGAACTTATTTTATATTTTATCGCCAAAAATGACTTTAAACTGACTTTTTTGCATATACGGGGTGCACATTTGAAATTTTCAAACAGCTTTTAAATAACAGTGACCTTGACCTAGTTCAATTTCTAAATTTGAAATTTTTGTATTCAATTCGTTACAAGTAAGACCTAAAGATGTTTTTAAGATCTTTAAAACTTTAATCAGTTGTCGAAAACAAAATGTGTTTTTCACGTCTTTTGATAGTAAGGTGTTCGTCAATTTCTAGGTAAATATCAAATTTCTGTTATTGGGTGTGAAAGAGTATATATAAATGATTTGTTATGAAATTAACGTCGAACTTGGTTAAATATAAAGCTCCGTGTGTATAGCTCTGCTTTATAAAAGTAAAAAGAACTGCAAACAGAGAAAAGGGGGAGGGGGTGTTAAAAATTATGAAAACAAAACGTCTATTAGAAACAGGTAAAACACCCTATCCTACATATACAGATGACTAAATGAGCAACAATTGGCTATAATGTTTACAAGTATTCCAAAAATATAATAAGGGAGAGGGCTTTGTACAGTACCAATTTATTTTACAAACAATTGCAAACAAAAAAGGTGTGAGAAACCACAGGAACATTAAAAACTTATAAAATGAAGACAAGCAGACAACAGCATGGCAAAAAACACGAAAAAAAACCCAAATGCATTTAGAAAATTATGATCGAGGCAAGTTTTACCTACTACGTTCTATGGTCTCCTGTAGTTTAAGCCCACCAACCAGGCCAAGGCCAGAGAACATATGGCAGGTTTTTTTTATTATTTTTTTTACATATCTTTCGGAATCCCCACTAGATAGATTATTACTATATTACGGACGATTTCAAAATTGAGTAGATGTTTTATTTATTGTTTAGAAAAATTATGGACTGCATAATTTGCATTTGATAGCTAACAATGATTTATAAGTTACATACAGAAAAATGAAATCTTATACATCGTCATCTTCGTCGTCATCAATGTTTCTAACTGCAACCAGACGAGTATTTACATTTTGACATATGTCGTTTGCCTGAGACATGGGCATAAATCTGTACATGATAGATTTTGTTCAAAGCAAATGCAACCCTTTGAAAACACAGATTTCCCCTTACAAGTACAAAATAAATCTTGCACAAATTTGGATGACATCTTACCTACGAGATAGACAGGAACAAGTCATTCTTCTTTTCCCATTCGAACTGAAGAGGAGAATGTTAGGGTAGTTTTGCTATATGGGAAGACATCAAATTTACGCCTGGAGTGAAGGTCTTATTATATATTTAAAAAGTAGAGGAGGAAGTTTGACAAGGGAGAAATTTTAAATTGTAGCCAATTTTACGCTCAATTTGTTTAGAACACAATGATCTATTTTTAGTTTTGACTTGAGATCATTCAACCTAACAAGAAGATCTCGTGCTGCATCTTTAGATTCATCGATGTCACAATTAGAAAAGTTTGACAAATCGATGAAATCATCTGGGTTGTCCTTCAAGACTAAAACAGTGTGCTTACCGATCCTAAACAGGGACGATTAAGTTGTATCGCATCTTGTTACAGCATGTGTGGCTGGTAGAATGTTACAGATGGCAAACCTGAGACTTTTACATATTTCGTGGACAGGTATATAGCGGCGCAAATCTTGTGTGCAAGTTATAGTGCCTGTTTGAAACCATAGCTAATGTGTTTGCTTCACGGAGGGGAAGTAATGAAGGCATAAGATCAGAACATCTGTATCTTGTGACTTTCTTATTATCCTGCCCTTGATTCCTTTCACACCAAACTCTTTGTCTACATCAATAGCGTGTAAAATCATACGAGTATCTACTTCACCGGGCGTACAAAATAATTACTAAAACCTGAATGATTCTCATTCTAAGCTGATTTAGGGTCCTTGGAAGTGCTAGCTAGAATATGAATTCCTCATGTATCATAGTAACTGTTGATCTACCATGATGCTGAACAATCAATTCGCTTAGAAATCTGATTAAGGCCTGCTGGTTCTCATTGACTCAAAGAAACTTTTTCCAGTCAGGAATTTGATGACCTTCTATATATGACCTGAAACACTTTAACAGACGAACAAGAACTTAATTCAGCTTTTAAAATAACTGCAGTTGTGTCTGCTAGTGTAAGATTTATAGCAAGAATGGTGGTACAACATTTTGTAATCATCAGTACGAAGATTGTCTAGGTCTGAAGCATCAATCAATAAACTAAAATCTTCCGTGCTCCCATAGCCTCGATAAAGCTTTTGATTGTGCTAAATCCTCGCATATGAATAAGCAATTTAGAAGAACCCTGACATATAACACACTTATCCCATTGTATTTCATTCCTACTTCGTTTCGGGCTTGATGAGCATTATAGTTTAACAGGACTGTGAATGCGTGTTATATTTCCGGGTCTGAAACGTGACCGAAGGATTTGATTTTTATATTACAATTTTAACAAAAATATCAATTCAAAAACACAATTAAAGTTATAAAAACCAACAAAAAAATACTTCCAACTACGAAACAACGATCTTCAAACTAACTGGACTATTCCAAATATACAAATTGACCATACAACAAGCAAAAAAGAGAAATGAAGTTAGTGACAATTGTCCTTTTTAATGACCTGATAGTGTAAGCTACAAAACGATTAACGGCACGAGAAAAGGCGTGTTTGAATCATGGCAGAATTATCAATAAATTTGTGTTTAAAATTGCTATTTTCTTCTCACCGATTAACATTACACGAAAGATATTTGGCACGCATATGAACCATGTCTTATTGTTGTAATCAGAGTAAAAATCCCTGGAAAGTAACAAGCAATAAATTTTCTTTCATTCAAAGTGTGGTAAATTTCACCTAAAAAAATAGTCTTACTAAAATAGTGAAATACTTATACTTAAATTATAAAAATCTTTTCAGCTTTCGTTATATGATAAATTTAATTTTTAAGCTAAATGATAAGTATCATTTGAACAAATAACACAGAAAGCAATAATTTTATTTTTTGTGTTGAAGATGGCCTGTATGATGAGGTATCTTTGGGTACCCTAAGAAACCACAAATTTTTGAAAAAGGTGACCATGGGAGCTGACGACGACATTCATGATTGGAAAATATAATGATTTTCCAATAGTTTGCATATAAATATAGCCGTGTGTTATCCGTTAACTTAAACTCGTTAACTAGATGTCTTTTTCGATACTGGGCACCCTACTATAAACCAATCTAGCATATAACATGTATAAGGTTAATCTTTGGTATATCAAATATATAACAGATTTATCTTACTTGGCTTCTCTTAAACTGACCTATTATTGTGTAAACTATAAAAAAAAAAAAAAAACACATGCAATGTTAGAGTGGAAGGGATAACTACTCATCATCAAAAAAGATTTTCTGATTTTGATGAAACAGAAAACCTGATAGCAAATTGCTTCATCATAAGTTGTTACTGTAGAACTAACAGAATTCGGTAAAATATCTCATAGCTAAATGATTCTTACTGAATATCTATATATCTATTCCAGTTCCATCTATAGGTATAGAGACAAAGAACATTTACCATTCTAGTAATTTTCTTTTCCCCCAAATAACAGTATACAATAGATAGTGACATTTAAAAAAGCCTTAATAATAGTTTTGTCATTTCTAATTGCAAGATAAAAGCTACAACATCTTTATATTTCTAACCTTGTTAACAAACCTCTAATCCTTTTCAGAGTTTACCGTATCAAAAAGTGATTTGACTGTATTTGTAACAATTCTTACATGTCTCTGTCCCTCTATGTACCCCATCAATACCTCCGGTAATAATTCTTACATGTCTCTGCCCTCTATGTTCCCCAGCAATCCGTCCAGTGACAATTCTTACATGTCTCTGTCCCTCTATGTACCCCATCAATACCTCCAGTAATAATTCTTACATGTCTCTGCCCCTCTATGTTCCCCAGCAATCCGTCCAGTGACAATTCTTACATGTTTCTGCCCCTCTATGTACCCCACCAATACCTCAAGTAATAATTCTTACACATCTCTGCCCTCTATGTAACCCACCAATACCTCCAATAATAGTTCTAACATGTCTCTGCCTCTCTATGTACCCCACCAATCCCTCCAGTAATAATTCTTACATGTCTCTGTCCCTCTATGTACCCCATTAATCCCTCCAGTAATAATTCTTACATGTCTCTGCCCCTCTATGTACCCCACCAATCCCTCCAGTAACAATTCTTACATGTCTCTGTCCCTCTATATATGTACCCCATTAATCCCTCCAATAATAGTTCTTACATGTCTCTGCCCCTCTATGTACCCCACCAATCCCTCCAGTAACAATGCTTACACGTCTCTGCCCCTCTATGTACCCCACCAATCTCTCCAGTAATAATTCTTACATGTCTCTGCCCCTCTATGTACCCCACCAATCCCTCCAGTAATAATTCTTACATGTCTCTGCCTCTCTATGTACCCCACCAATCCCTCCAGTAACAAATATAGGTATACCAACTTGATTAGCAATGCTCATCGTTCCTGAGACAGTTGTTCCACCATTCATACCCTGCAATTATATATAAGAAGTTGAACATTTAATTTCTTGTTAATTTAAATGATCAAATTCATTATTGTTAGTGATCATTTTTGATGGTTTTTAACAACATATTTATACTCAAAGCCTTACCACCCAATACATACATGACATAATTAGAGATTGATTGCAAAGAATTTACCAATTCTTATTCAATGTTTAAAATTTTTTTATTTTTTTTTAAATAGAACCAATGAGCACATCATGCACATGTTCACTACAGAAATAACACAGTTATATGTCAAGGTTTCCCAAAAACCTTTATATGTATCCATTTCAATATAATTTTAATAAAATAAACCATGTCTTGCTCAAACTATTAAGCAAATTACCAGTTAAACATGGAAAGAAACTAAAATATTAACAGTCAAGGTTGGGTTTCAATTAAGTTATGCATTCTTAGGTAAGCAGCTAAATTCATCTGTTTGTGATCTAAATAATGCTTTTTATAACAACAATCTGGTTTCTCATTAAAGTTTTGTTAGTCTTCAATATTTATTTCTTAATGTTTTAATTGTTTGGTGGCCATTGATTTCAGTGGCAGATCCAGAAATTTTCATAAGAGGCCCACTGATTGCCTAAGAGGGGGGCCCGCTCCAGTCATGCTTCAGTGATTCCCTATTTAATCAACCAAATTTTTCCTACAAAAGGAGGGGGGCTGGGCCCCTGAAAAAACCTCTAAATCCACCTCTGGATTTTTGTTTGTTTTCATGACCAATTAGTTCCCATGGCAACTGTTCATTATCTCTGCATTGCTATATGTTATAGAGACAAAAGACCCTGTTGGGCAGTAGTTGTGATTGGTTCATGTCTGTCCTATTTGTTTTTTGTCAATGTTTTGTTAGACTGTTGGTTTCTCATTTCACACTTCCATGAAGGGCTTTTATAACCGATTTTTGTATGTTTTTTTTTATTATTATTAAAGCCGGTATATACAGGTTGTCTATAATCAATGATAATAGCTGTTAAAGAAATATGGTATATATGACAGAATTATTCTTGAGGCCTTTATATTTGAGATATGTTTCAGATGAGATCTCTTCATGAGGCCTTTATACCCGAGATATAATATATGAGATATCTCTTCTTGAGGCCTTCATATCTGAGACATGATTTAGGACAGATCCCTTCTTGATGCCTTCATAACTGAGATATGATATAGGAGAGATCTCTTCTTGAGGCCTTTATACCTGAGATATGATATAGGAGAGATCTCTTCTTGAGGCCTTCATACCTGAGACATGAAAGAGGACATATCCCTTCTTGAGGCCTTCATACCTGAGACATGAAAGAGGACATATCCCTTCTTGAGGCCTTCATACCTGAGACATGATATAGGACAGATCCCTTCTTGAGGCCTTCATAACTGAGATATGATATAGGAGCGATCTCTTCTTGAGACCTTTATACCTGAGATATGATATAGGAGAGATCTCTTCTTGAGGCCTTCATACCTGACATGATATAGGACAGATCCCTTCTTGAGGCCTTCATACCTGAGATATGATATAGGAGAGATCTCTTCTTGAGGCCTTCATACCTGAGAAATGGGACAATACCCCTAATGCGCCTTGAAATGAGGAACACAAAAGTCACGTGTAAACAAAAAATCTCTGTGTAGTGATATTTGACACATTTCTATGATAAACAAATGACTGAGCTGAACCATTAGTGTTAATTTAGAAAATAAGGGAACACAGAATAAATGTGTAAAAACCATGGAGCTATGAAATGTGTTCAAAGTATTAAAATTTCAAAGAACTTATTGTGTTAAAATTGGGATTTTTTACCATGAGGAGCGACATTGCAAAAGGATACTCGGGGTTTGCTAAATTACGGAAAAATGAATCACACTTCGTACCCCGAAAATTTAACCACATATGTAAAAATGTCTCAGCTTCGAAACAAGCCATCATACATATACAAGTTTACGATATGGGCTGAGCAACAGAAGAAAACGTTACCATTACGGCCTATGGAGAAACAATTGCGCATATTGCCCCATATTGGGACAATACCCCTAATGCGCCTTGAAATGAGGAACACAAAAGTCACGTGTAAACAAAAAATCTCTGTGTAGTGATATTTGACACATTTCTATGATAAACAAATGACTGAGCTGAACCATTAGTGTTAATTTAGAAAATAAGGGAACACAGAATAAATGTGTAAAAACCATGGAGCTATGAAATGTGTTCAAAGTATTAAAATTTCAAAGAACTTATTGTGTTAAAATTGGGATTTTTTACCATGAGGAGCGACATTGCAAAAGGATACTCGGGGTTTGCTAAATTACGGAAAAATGAATCACACTTCGTACCCCGAAAATTTAACCACATATGTAAAAATGTCTCAGCTTCGAAACAAGCCATCATACATATACAAGTTTACGATATGGGCTGAGCAACAGAAGAAAACGTTACCATTACGGCCTATGGAGAAACAATTGCGCATATTGCCCCAAATGATATAGGACAGATCTCTTCTTGAGGCCTTCATACCTGAAATATGATATATGGCAGTTCTTTCCTGCTGCCTTTATACCTGAGATATGATATATGACAGATCTCTTCTTGATACCTTCATACCTGAGATATGATATAGGAGACCTCTTCCTGATGCCTTTATACCTGAGATATGATATAGGAAAGTTCTTTTCCTGAGGCTTTTATAACTGAGATATGATATATGACAGTTCTCTCCTGAGGCCTTTATACCTGAGATATAAAATAGGACATATCCCTTCTTGAGGCTTTCATACCTGAGATATGATATAGGACAGATCCCTTCTTGAGGCTTTTATACATGGCTTATCTTTCTTGGAAAGTAATTCTAGTTCTTCTGTTGTAAGACCTACAAATAAAATTAATAAGCTTCCAATTCCTTTTAAAAACAATTGCTCACACAAGATACACCCAAGATATAAGTACAAATGTATTCTGTGTGATTTCTCTATACAAAATGTTATTCAGGCATTAGTTTGAAAATCTATCATAGCGCTTATTATATATATACCAGGGACAAAGTCATTGCAAATTAAACAATATTTCTAACAGCAGTAGATATAAATAAGAAGATGTGGTATAAGTGCCAATGAGACAACTCTCCATCCAATTACAATTTACACAATTATAAGTCAAAGTAGGACCTTCAACATGGAGCCTTGGCTCACACCAAAAACAGCAAGCTATATAAAGGGTTTCCCCTACAGAAAAAAAATTGAGGGCCAGTTGATGGCCATGTGGCGGACAGTTGAGGGCTAGCTGTTTTAAGCAAAATAGTTGAGGGCTAGGTGTTGAGCATCTTAGCTCAACTCAAACCTGGCCAAGCAGTGTATGTTGGATAGATGTCGCTCAACTGGCCCTCAACTTAAGCTGGCCATTAAGTTGAGGAAAAGTTGAGCAATTGATCTTTGGTTTTCATATAGTTGAGAAAAAGTTGAGCATTCAGACTTTGAAATTTTTGTAGTTGAGCAAAAGTTGAGCATTCAGACTTTGAAATTTTTGTAGTTGAGTAAAAGTTGAGCATTCAGACTTTGAAATTTTTGTAGTTGAGGAAAAGTTGAGCGTTCATACTTTGATTTTTTTTTTTTTATAGTTGAACAAAAGTTGAGCAATTAGAAATATGACCTGGTGATATAAATGTTATGTGCCATCTGTTTTATCTGTCTTTAGTGCAAATGGACAGGAAGTATTATTATAAATGTACACAAAGTTTGAGGCAAAATTAAGGGAAGCACATGTTTTTATACATTTTTCTGTATTTTAACTTAACTAAATCTTTGACATAAAGATAAAAAACAAACAGTATTTCTTTTATTATAAGATATATCAAATATTCAAGATTGAGGTAATTAACAGTTATTATTAGGGGCAAATCTCAAAGTGATGTAATGGTTCTGAGCAGAAAAACTAAGTCCATTTATAAGCATGTAAAATACGGAAAAAATGGAATTTTATTTTTACAAAATTTACTCCTGGATACTATCTTATGAACATAAACAAAGCTTCTGTCCAAGTTTGGTAAAAATCCAAGATATTTAAAGAAAGTTATTAAAATTTCAAAAACTTTAACCACAGAATGAATATTTGTGGACGCCGCCGCGGACGATGATGACACCGATGCCGACGGAATGTAGGAATGCTATGTCTCGCTTTTTCGACTAAAGTCGAAGGCTCGACAAAAAGCATGTGTAAAAGAAGATATTAACCGGTGAGAGTAGAAATATACATAACAGATATCACTATAATACGCTTTGAAAGTAAATCAGTTCACTTTGAAAAAAAATTGGTAAAAATTTGCTACTAGTGACTAAATATATCTCAATCAGGAAAAATCTTTTACTTCACTTTAACAAGAGTGCACACACTGAAATGTCTCGCCTTCTTTACTAATCATTGATATTATGTTGATAGTCCTAAGTTTATAAAGCTTAATTACAACTGTCACATAAACTTAACATTAACCAAGATAGCTAAACAAAGACCAATGAACCCTGAAAATTAGGTCAAGGTCAGATGAACCATGCCAGGCAGACATGTACAGCTAACAAAGCTTCCATACAACAAATATAGTTGACCTACTACTTAAGTTATAGTTTAAGAAAAATAGACCAAACACAAAAACTTAACACTGTGCAATGACCCTGCAATTGAGGTCGAGGTCAAATAAAACCTGCGGGACTGACATATAGATCATAATATACATCCATACACCAAATATAGTTGACCTTTGGCAATGTTTGGCATATAATATTAGATAAAAAGACCAAAACTTAAAAACTTAACTTTGACCACTGAACCATGAAAATGAGGTCAAGGTCAGATGACATCTGTCCGCTAGACATGTACACCTTACAATCATTTTAAACAACAAATATAGTAGACCTATTGCATAAAGTATGAGAAAAACAGACCAAAACACAAAAACTTAACTATAACCACTGAACCATGAAAATGAGGTCAAGGTCAGATGACACCTGCCAGTTGGACATGTACACCTTCCAGTCCTTCCATACACCAAATATACTAGCCCTATTGCTTATAGTATCTGAGATATGGACTTGACCACCAAAACTTAACCTTGTTCACTGATCCATGAAATGAGGTCGAGGTCAAGTGAAAACTGTCTGACGGGCATGAGGACCTTGCAAGGTACGCACATACCAAATATAGTTATCCTATTACTTATAATAAGAGAGAATTCAACATTACAAAAATTCTGAACTTTTTTTTCAAGTGGTCACTGAACCATGAAAATGAGGTCAAGGACATTGGACATGTGACTGACGGAAACTTCGTAATATGAGGCATCTATATACAAAGTATGAAGCATCCAGGTCTTTCACCTTCTAAAATATAAACCTTTTAAGAAGTTAGTTAACGCTGCCGCCGTAGCCGCTGTAGCCGCCACCGGATCACTATCCCTATGTCGAGCTTTCTGCAAAAAAAGTTGCAGGCTCGACAAAAATCACTAACAAATTTTTATTAACAAAAGCCCAATGTGTTTAAAATTTCAATTGAATAAGGAAAGCATATTGCATGTTAAGAGACTAACTAATAACACATTAGAACACTAAGTTTGACATACCTACTTTCACTTTACCATTAATCACAGCTATTGTAGCAGGAATTACACCCTGGTTTCTCACCAGACTTTCTACTGATTGTGCTGTGCTAAATATATACAAGATCATTTAAGTTGATAAATCATACTTATTGGCATTAAATTCCCTTACCTTAAACATGTTAAATTGTCCTTAAATCTAGCTTTTAGTAGAAATTTGCTTACAGCATAGTTCTCCAACCCTTATCATGTAATTCAGTGGTTGTCGTTTGTTTACGCATTACATATTTGTTTTTGGTTCATTTTTTATATAGATAAGGCCGTTAGTTTTCTTGTTTTAATTGTTTTACATTGTCAATTAGGAGCCTTTTATTGCTGACTATGCGGCATGGGCTTTGATCATTGTTGAAGGCCGTAGGGTGACCTATAGTTGTTAATTTCTGTGTCATTTTGGTCTCTTGTGGAGAGTTGTCTCATTGGCAATCATACCACATCTTCTTTTCTATATTATAATAAATAACAAGTAAGCTACTTTCATTCAATGATATGTACAGTTAGATGGGGTGTTCATGTGAAGCAACATCTTTTCTGGTCAGACCAAATAATTATCACCTCTTATTGGAAGGCTAGTACATTTGTATTTTTATTTTTTGCTAGGACAGTAACAAATCAAAATACCATTTCAAGGGTAATAAATAAATTAGACAACCTTTCCAGGATATTAAATTAATATTTCTGTAAGTTTTTGAAGTGATTGGTATCATTCATGTATGTTTTTTGTTGTTGTGTTAAACTGAGAAATAAGAATAACTTAAAGCATCCTTTTTTTTGAAACATTGTTTCACAATTTTATTGTCTACTAAGAAATAAAATTGTGAAGTGTGATTTGCTTGATAAATGTTTCCACATATTTCACAAAGGTCTAGGATTTTCAAGTGATATGGTTGGAAATTAAAATGTGTTTTTTTTCAAACATTTTCACTTTAACAGATATATTATAAGAAATATTACATGATTTCCTGCTATTTAATAAACAGAATTATTTTTCTCAGAATAAAAGTTAGCTTAATTAGTTCCTAAGAGATTTAGAACCATCTCAATTTTTATTTTATGCATTCTATAAACATTGATAAAAGATCCTTAAACATTTTTGAAAATATTTTAAAACCACAAAAAATTAAATGAGGTAAATACATTTAAACCATCAATACAAATTTATTTATTCCCAGTCCTTAATGTCTTTATTTTTTTTTTGGCGTTTTGAGTCAATTTGATGAGTCAATTATTTTTCAATTAATTTTTATCATTTAATTTGTTCTTACTCTGACCGAGTGAGCTAAAAAGTCACAGACACACATTTCAAATGTAAATTTACCTTAGATTATGAGGATATGGCATACCATGTGTTATTATTGTACTTTCTAATGCTACTACTGGCTTCCCAGAATGCAATGCTTCTTTCACTTCATCTTGAACTTGAATCACACCTTCAGGTTAAAATTTCATAAACAATATTATTATCAGATATTGGTATAAAAACAAGAATGTGACCAAAGTACACGGATACCCCATTTGCACTATAATTTTTTATGTTCAGTGGACCGTGAAATTGGGGTAAATACTCTTATTTGGCATTAATATTAGAAATATCTCATCATATGATATGGAACATGTGTACCAAGTTTAAAGTTGATCAGACCTCAACTTCATCAAAAACTTTAACCTGAAGCGGGATAGACAGACGGACAGACAAACAAATGAATGAACAGACGGACGAACAGATGAACAAACAGACACACAGACAAGAAAACATAATGCGCCTCTACTATCGTAGGTGGGGCATAAAAACCAATGAAGACATCAGTAACAATTTATCATAATTATGTATATTCATATTAATACTTTAGAATATATATAATCTGCTGTTGTTTATGGTCTGTTAATTCATTGTGTTTAATTGTTTACTGAAATATTTCAGTACATCAAGGATATGATGACGAATAAAAATATAGCAAATATTGGATATGGTCTTGGCCTTTGTCGAGTTGGAATGTTCCACAATGTATAGCATGCTTATAATTTAAGTTTTCTGTACAAATTTTATAAATAAAACATTGTCTGTATATTGTTGTTTTATTATTATCCTTGGAAACCAATTTTTTCTGTTTTTTGTTGGTTAATTAGCTTAAAACAAATTTAAATGTTCACTGTGATGCAAAATTTTCTATCATCTTGTACACTTTTACAAAACCAAGAAATCAATTGTCAAGGAAATACAAATTTTCATCAATCTTCGTAAAATTGGTATCCATGAAAAAAACTGACAGTACATGAAATATTTCTAGCTCATTAATTGTGTATTTGCCATACTCACTAAACTTTGTATTTTGGTAAAAAATGTCAATTTTACAAAAATACCATACTCATGATACTCCAAGGTAAAAACAATCAAAGAGCAGATTGCTCTGAGGGAAACAATTGCCATTGTTTTCATTGATACATGTATTAGTATTATTTTCAAAAATAATTCAACTGCACGTGTAAAATACTCGTAAAATGTAATTTACGTAATCTGAATAGTTATTCAACTTTAAAAATAGCCAATTCTGGATACAAGTGTATGAACAATGTACTTCTTGTCTTTTATTTTTGTACTATTAATCCCAAGTTGGTCCCAATACACAGTTATTACGTAGTGCATTTCTATTAGACAATAAATGGAAATAAAAAAATCCCACCCGCGCTTTCTCAATAACATTTTTACAGTGTGGTGTACTACTTTTGGGACAAACTCTCTGAAAATTATAGAAAACTTCATCGGCTCTAACTCAAAATATGGACAATTTTATGTTCAGGGGGTCTTGAAATCTTTTGACAGCTTCTGAAATCCTTATTTTTAACCTTTTTCACCTAGACCAAATCACTACTTTACTTTAAAATTCATGAATCAAATTTTTTCACAGTGTAATTGTATCCCCCTTCTTGCTATTTGAGGCATAAAACATGAAGAAATGATTTTGGAAGCCTTAGGGGTATAAAAAAGATTGCCAAGTAACACACTGTCCACACTAGGGACTATATTGGTGGACAACGAAAATCAAGGTAGGATAACTGTGTACTCGGACCAGTTGACTTTCCACAGCAGTCACTGAGAGTGAGAGAAGGTATTTCACTTCGTACCTTATCACCTATTTTCCTACGTGAATTCTAGGTGGAATCTCTATTCTTAACTCTTTAAATATTTAATTTCCTTTGGGTCAGTGGGCATGACTGATTGACCTTTCCGTACAAATTCCTCTGTTTAAATTGTGATCGGTTTTAATTTAATACGACAGAACTAGTTAATTTTTCTTGATGATCGTCGTTTGACGAAAGTTACTTACGGAAGGGAGACAACTCGAAGCGATAATATGGAAGATTCCATTTTGGCTGAAGGGGTGTTCTAGTTACACCTTAACATTGTGGACTACATTTACTTTAATTAAAATGATGCATATGATTTAAAATTATGCAACAACAATAACCCTCAATAGCAGACAGACATAGAAAGGATCTCGTGAGTTTCAAATTAATCAATGGAGTGGGGAATCCAGAGCAACCATTCAACCTGATACCCCTTCACATCAAGAAAACTATACGCATGCACATCATTACATAAACAAACCCTAGACTTGTGATTTGTAGCAAGGACGTATATTAAATGTTAATTAAACGACCTCCATTTCTTTATGGAAGTACAATCAATGGAGTGGGGAATCCAGAGCAACCATTCAACCTGATACCCCTTCACGTCAAGAAAACTATACGCATGCGCATCATTACATAAACAAACCCTAGACTTGTGATTTGTAGCAAGGACGTATATTAAATGTTAATTAAACGACCTCCACTTCTTTATGGAAGTACAATATCAAATATCAGTTTCATATATGAAAACTCCACTTCAGTTCTTATATGACAGAAATAGATTTATTGATCGGAATTCAGAGAACTCTTGCATGTTATCAAAACTGGGGAATTCCCTCGGACGTGTTTCTAAATTTATAAAAACACTAAATATAAATACTGATTAATTCTGATTTTCTGTGTTGTTAAAAACACGCATACAAGTCAAAGGAAATATCGACACATGAAGATTTGAGAAGAACATTATCATGATTATAGGACAGTTGTTTAAATTCAATCCTTTTGTTTTTTATACCATTTAAAGCAAAACAATCTCAAGAATCTGAGATGTTCCTTGATGTTTAGAATACAATGGTTGACGTGAGGGCATGGCCCTGAGTCAATGGTGTAAGTCTACAGAAAAACCGATAAGTCCATACAAACTGACAAAACCCAATCTTAGACTATATCAACCAACGCAGATTTAATCGCAGTTGTTCTTTGCAGTTGTGATATAGAAAAAATATCTATACATGTATGTTAAATGTTCTCAAAAGTTTCTATTTTTTAACTTTTAAATATTTTGATTTGTGCATGTGTAACACACAAACAAAATACCTCATAAAACTTATTGAGGTTTTGTCGTTGACCATTCCTGCTTTCATCTATATTACTAGATAAGTTTAATAGCGTATTTACTATTTGAGAAGTAACAGGTCTTCTGTTTCCATGGTGACTGTTTTAGGCATTTATAACCATAGAACCTGGATAACAACCTTGAGAAGAGTGGTCCTGTCATTGTCATTCCAAACTCTTTTAATATGGGTCTACCTACAATGACAATATAAACATCAATATCATTAACACCTGTGTCATCATGTGAATCTATGTGCATCTTCAAAAACAGCCTCTTCTTATCATTGTAGGCAAGAATATAATTCATAACTAAATCTCTTTTAAAGTGATGTGTAGCATGTGCAGTGTACTTATACATCCAGTCATTGTGTTATTGTGCTACGGTATTTTTTTGTTTTCTTGTCTTTCTTTTTTGTTTTATTGTGCTTTGTCTATATATACATGATATATTGTTGGGTTGATGTTTAGACGAGTTGTATATACATGATATATATATATATATATATACGAGTCTAAATTGAAAACTACGTTCAAACCTATGATTGCGTTGGATAAAAACCGCAATTTTTATACGTGTGCATGTAAAACAAATTTTGTTGTAGAAGGGTCTAAATACAGCACAAACAACATTTTCCAAAAGACCAAAAAAGTGAAAAAAGTATATTTAAACAAAACACATTTGACCATGTTGACTAATAGGTCAAATATATATATATATGCCTTATTGTGTTTCTTTTTTTTGTCATGTTTGTTGACATATTTGTTTGTTTTTATATTGATTAAGTTTATAACACAATGTTGACTGCTGTACCGCTATTTTTGACATTAATGCCTATTATTTCTGTTTGTTTTGTTCACACATTGTTGTCAATATGACAGGAATTTTATTTGACTGTCATACAAATGATAGGTTAAGCTAGCTATAAAACCAGGGTTGCGTTCAATATCGTAGCGGCTACATAGTGCTACGTAGATTTATGACTATTGAACGCGTATTTAGCCTAGCTGCTACAAAGATATTGATAGCAGCTACATAGCTGCTACATTTGTACGTAGCCACTACGATATTGAACACGACCCTGGTTTAATCCTCCAATTTCTACATAAGAAAATGCATGTACCAAGTCAGAAATATATATGACAGTTGTTATCCCTCCGCCTACCAAATTAATGAAAAAAATACATTTTTTGATTGTGTAACATAATAACCACATAAATATAGAATTTACCACTGTATCGAATATTTTACTATATCTTCCATTTATTTATCCACTTCAGACAGTAAAATATTAAAATTTAAAATGTGAGGCTTGATGAGGATTTTAGATATTTATAATTTAACTGTCATGTTGACTCTATAGTGGATAAATATTGTTCTTCACAAGATTTGGTGGTCATGGTGGTGTAATCTGTTTCTCTAATGTTCGAACCACAAGAGAAAAATAAAGGAATCCTTTTTTTTTTTAATAATCTGCAAAAACAATGAAAAAGATGTGTTCTTTCAATTCAACAATTTTTTTATACAAGGCATGAACACCTTAGTTTATTTGTGACATCACAATAGGAAATTAAGAGGAAAGCAAGAAAATTTTACGTCATAATGGAATTTAGACCAATGGCATGAATTGAGAACTGAGATAAGAGGTACCACATGTTGATTAAATAAAAATATCAAGAGGTCAGAAAAAGGATAAATTTGTAGAGAAATATTGATTCTAACTTCATTTGTACATTAGTACCAGTTGATTATCAGATTTATCCAATCAAGATAGTTTAATTATCAAATTTTAAAGACCCAGCCTCAGTGAGGGCTTATAAGGTAAAAAAAAAAAAAATAGGGTAGGTAGGTAGGCAACATCATTTTATTTTACAAACATTTATTAGCTAGTTACTACTAGGGAATAAGACCCTGTTCACACTAGGACATTTTTATCGATTTAAACTAGACCGGTTCACTTTAGATCGGTTTAAGGGCTAATGTGAACGCATTGAATCGATCTTCAATCGGTCTAAACTAAAACACCAACAGAGGTAGTTTAGTTTGAATCGATCTAAGGTAAACCGATCTTACTTTAGATGTGAACGCAGAGATCGGTTTAAACTAGTACGATTGAATCGAAAATAACGTATGCGCATGTATAAGGGCAAAACTATCTCAGAGGTTCGTTGTTAAACCCATATTTCTCTGTTAAAAGACTTTTAAAACAGACTGTAAACATGTTGTCTTCGCCATAGCATAGATTTGCGAAATCTGTGTCTTCTTTTCTTATGTTGATTTTTTTTTCTTTGCAGGAACCGCAGTATTTCCGGCGTCGTGTTGTAACTTCGTTGCTACAGTTATTTTTTTTCAAAATTAAAGAAAACTGCAATAACACCAGTATCAAAATTTTAAATTGTGATTCAAGAGAAACAATAACTTTATCCAATTTTGTTTTCCAAGTGTGTGTATCAGTGTATCAGCACATGAATTTGATAAATGATCAGTTCTATTTATACACAGTGTTTACAGTTTTATGGGCAAAAAGGTTAGATCGATTGCGTTTTTAATTGTAGTGTGAACGCAGTGGTCCATGTTAGACCGATAGAGATAGTTATGATTAAAGATAATGTGAACGCTAACCGGTTTTATTTAGATAGATTCAAATTAGATCGATAAAAAAAATGCTTGTGTGAACAGGGTCTAAGTCTGACCTTTAACAGTACTTGTTCCAAAATTACATAAAAGTGTAAGAGTAGGTAGGGTGAGCGGAAAAACATTTTTTTTTTTTTTTTGGGGGGGGGGGGGGGGGGGGGCTATATAATTGATCATTAAGGGAGGGGGGCAGGACCTTTTTCGGGACGTTGGGATTGGTAGTTTTTTTTAAATTCGGGACCTGACTGCATTTCATATTTTTAAACCTGGGATTTCCTAGTCCAAATAATTAAGACGTCTGGCAAGTCTATTTTAATTTTTTTCTGGGACGCCTTCCTACGACGACATAGGAAGGAATCCCAGAAAAATAAAGTTATAGCCCTGCCAGACGTCATATTTATTTGGACTAGGGAGAACCTAGGCAGATTTCCAGGAAACTGTTCTGTTTACATTTGTAAATGATATTTTCCCATGTTTATCAAAGCTTTTCTTCTAAAGATGACTCCTTTATGCAAATATGTCGATATTCAACATGTAGTCCAAATAATTATGACATCTTGAAATGCTATTACAATTTTTTTCTTCAAAGCAAAAATTTAAAATAGCCTTCCAAGACGTCATATTTATTTGGATTATCAACATGGCTGCAATAGACTGAAGATGCCTGTTCAAGGGTTTTCAAAGTTTTTCGGCCACATGCAGGGCTGCCAAGTCTCACGCATTAACGTATGTTCATGCTTTTTTGGTGGCATATTCCTATGATCTATTGTTTTTTCTCTTTGATCTTTTCAATTTTGGCCAAATCTCACGCATTTGCTTCATGCATATGCTTCATGAAAAGTTGGCACAACTGCACATTCATGTCATCGATCATCTGTGATCTGATGAATAACCAAGAAAGGCACTGTTAGTGAAATAATTACCTGATCCTACACAGTTGTCATGTTTGGCATACTGATGAAAGTTCAAATATAAGGGTAAAATTGAAGCCTTATTTTGATTATTTTGTTCTCTCGGGGATGATAAAGAATGGGAAACGAAACATGTCTATTGGTGTCCGATAGTCAACCAGGGCATCCAGGCAGATAAATGAGGGGGGGCTAGAGGGGGTCTCATCCCGATTTCCCGGTTTTAATATCAGAAAATCCCGAAATCCCGGACATATTTTGTTAAAAATCCCGATCCCGATAAACAAGAAATCACCATTTATTTATTAAAGAGGTCCTCCACTATTTTAGGTAACGAATAGACACATCTGACACATCTTTTAAAGGAGGCCGGCCGTCCTGGTAAACTTTGAAAATTAAACCCTCTGAGTAATGTTGTTCTTAATTATTTGCTTTCCTGAATTTCTGCATTTAATCTATTAAATGCAATGGAACAGTAAAAAATAATGCTTTGCATCAAGTTTCCCTTGGAATATGTACAAAATGGCATATCTCTATTATTCATTATATCTGTAGTTTTGATACAATTGAAGTTTGAATAGTTCATACAAAAATGGCTACAGAATGGTACATAAACCTTAATGCAACAAATTAAACATTCTTTTTAATATTGCTTCTAATAAAAAAATATAATTTAAAGCGTATACCAATTCCTTTCTGTTACGTTCTGTCATGTTACTTGATAAAAAGTAACAGCATAACCATAAGGCAGCAACCATTTGATTTTCGGGGGGGGGGGGGGGGGGGGGTGAGGGGGCTATATTTTTTTATGTTGTTTCCAGTTTTTGGAGAAAAAAAAATAATTTGTTTTTGATTCTGAAAAAAGTTTGTCCAGGAAAAAATTCCATAGCCCCCCCCCCCAGAAAATCAAATGGTTGCTGCCTAATCAGTAACAGGAAGGATGCAGTGGCAGATCCAGAGAGGGGGTTCCGGGGGTTGGAACACCTTTTTTTTGGCCGATCAGTGCATTTGAATTGGAGCATATAGTTGGAACCCCCCCCCCCTTTATTCTGGGTTGGGAACCCCCTCCCCCCTTTTTAAAATGGCTGGATCTGCGCCTGGGATGTTACAGACAATTCCACTGATGAATCAAAAAGAATAATTGCCATTGTTTCCACATTAAACATTGTTTGAATTACAGACAACAGTTCCTAGATCCTCAATGTGTGTTCTTCGATTTGTGCTATTAAAATACCGGGTCTAAAGACATTTTGTTTGGTTTTTCTTATTGCCAAAAATTAGACTTTTTCAGATATTGTCTCATATACATCATGTACATGAGGATCTGTGTGGGGTATATCAAGAATGGAGAATCATGAACAAATCTCAGGAACAAATAGTGGATCATAGCTGATCATAGCTGGGACTAGAAAGTCCCTGAGGAGACTGAATAGTATAATGATATACACTAACAGAATAGACCAAAAAATAAAGTACAGAAAATAATAGGGTTCTAAAATATAAAATGAACAATCTGTGTTGTCACTGAATACACACATTAAACATCACGCCCGGTCTTTGCCAAAAAATCATTTGATGCAATATACATTGAACATGAATTTTAATATTTTATCTGACATTGGTAATCAATATTAATAGTCGAGAATGTATGCAAGGCTTATATACATTCTTGACTGCATTAGTGATTAATAATTCATGAATTAAGAATATTTGTTTTCTGCTCACTCAAAATGTGACGAACAAAGCTACTCATACCCCGCAGAATTGAATCATAGATGATCATAAATGATCTTCCTCTTCTAGTCTACAGTAGCGATTTAACATTAATATAGATCACAAGTTTGCGTAAGGATTCTCATACAACAAAACGATTGGTCAAAATCATGGTGAAGTCTAGAATTTAGACTATTTTGGAATATGATAATTGATCATAATTCAATGGCTTATTAACAATCTGAGGAACAGGGATCCTACAAAGGGGTATAGTTATCACCAAAGGTAAAACAATGATCTAGAAAGGCTGAAGGTCAAAATCGCAGTGACGCATGTTTTTTAAATGACTGTTATCCCCAAATTTGACTTCGCGGTTCGTGGTTGGTTATTTCTGCCTTATATGTAGTTGATTTTTTAATTGCACATTTTAAAACAAATTAGGAAAACTTTTACTGTGTTCACACTTTAACACCTGCTTCGGGTCGAGCCCGGGATAACTAATCCGAATTAATTACCTCAGTCCACTCTTTAGGAAAAATTAACCCAGTTTGGGATTTTCCCTCTCAACAAAAATAGAAATGTAAGCGCAAAAATTGTAACCAGCATCTCTCCGGTCACTGTAATATATATTTAAATTCTTTTTTAATCACAGTTGCATAGTGCAAACGGGGTACGAGTGTCGAATTAATAAGATATTTTATTAATAACTCCACATGTTTCATATGATAAATTGAACAATTGTTTCGAACTGATCATGACTATTCGAAACATTTTAAATACAGAAGGAAAACACAATGCTATCTGTTACCATAAATGCACACTTTACGATTCTTAACGTATATTTATACAGACAGTATATGTATTCTGTTCCATCATCATCTCAGCTTATGTGTCATTTATAAAATGGTACATAAGAATGTAATATCAAAGCATACAATACATGTATGAACCTTTAATTGCACATCGCTATTTTCTATTTTGTCTAACTCATTTATTTGTCAATATTACAAAGATGAAGAGGAATGCGTGTCTGTGTCGAGGTCCTCCAAAGCGAACCGGAAGTCCGACATTGATTTTACATCCTTCAACTCCAATTGATCCCGGATTGTTTGGTAGAATGTACTTGGACACTGAAAGAAAACAATACAATAATATTTTCCCCAATAAAACTATGTCTCCTTTAATCAAAATTCTAAAATGCAAAAAGCCTTTAAACATAAATTGCACACAATTCTCACCTGTGATGAAGACAATTTGACAATCTTTAAATCAGTTCAGTACAAACTTAAGCTGAATTTGTGTTGAAAACTACACTGGGGTAAAGCTGATGACCGTAACTGCATTCACGGTCATCCCAAGATGTCGGATGAAAAATTAGGTCAGTTTCTGTATTGTCTGTTAAAGTGTTTCTATATCATTTTCTTTACAAATCATACATTGAAACGATGTAAATTTATAAAAGAATCACTCGAAAATCACTAATTACTTCCGTGAAATGTGCATGAAACGGGAAATTCGATTTGAAAAAATCGTTAAGATGACCGTAAATCATAATCAAAATATTTTCAAGATGACCGTAACATAAAACGAGGATGACCGTGATTGGTAAAAAGATGACCGTAACTTGTAAAGGATGACCGTAATTTGTAAAAACTGACTGTAATTTATATATATTGATATAGGACGACCGTAACTTTTACAGGATGACCATCAATTCTAAGAAATATCTGTATTGTATTAAAAAAAAAAGCTTTTTTGTTGAGTTTGTCGATCTCAATAGGGACTCGGTTAGCGGATATAAATATGTTTCATAAATTTCTTTTTTTAAACTATAATATAATTGGCCATATTTAGGATTTATAACAATGATAGTAAATTGCATATTTCTCGTAAACAATGAAATATAAGTTATCTACGTTCATATCCGTAGATATGGATAATTTAACACCATGAAGTACCCCAGTACACCATGAGGCGTAGCCGAAGGGTGTACAAGGGTACTGAAGGGTGTTAAAATATCCATATCTACGGATATGAACGTAGATAACGAATTTATCCCCGGTCTTAGTCCGAATCGGGCGAGTTTTATGAAAATTCGGGTACAAAGTGTAACGTGAAAACAACGTTTTTTTCATTATCTAAAAAAGTTTAATTGAAATTTGGAAATTTTACATATTTTTTACGGGGTGTAGGGTACTACCTTTGGTAGAACCCTACAGGTAGTCAAATATAAGACGTTTTTAATACGGAGACAGAGAAACTGGATTGAGTCAAATTTGGCGCTCAATGTTGTGAGAGTTACGTCATAGATGGTATGCCGTCAACGTGGGTCATTTGCATAGCTAGGTCAGTAGTCCCATTCCTTGAAAATGTGGCAGTCAAGTGATGCATTTAATAAAATGAGTGTAAATGATTGCATGGCATAATAGGACAAAATCGTTAATGAATTAAATATTTAATTACAAACATCATGGATAATCTACAGAATTCAATATTTCACAAGGAGCAATAATGGAACTAAGGAAAACTTGCGTGAAGTTCCCCGGGGTAATGGTTAGCAACGTCCGGAGATATGGGTTAGCAACACCCAGGGGCTATGAGTTTTGTAACGACGTGCGTTAACCAATCAAAATCCTAGATATATACTGAGCCGGGGATAATTATTGATATCGACGTTAAAATAGTAACACAAATTGACAGCGATACGACGAAAATTTGAAGAAACATAAATGTGTCCCTAGTACAAGGATGCCTCATCTACACTATCATTCTCTATGTTTAGTGGACTATGAAAATGGGATAAAACTGTAATTTGGCATTAGAATTAAAAAGATCATACCATAGGGAAAATGTGTACTAAGTTTCAATTGTATTTAACTTGAAGCTGGACAAACGGACAAACAAACAGACGAACGGACGAACGTACGCAGAGACCAGAAAAACATAATGCCAATAAATGGGGCATTAAAAACATTAATAATACATACGAATATTTGGTAATCGAGCCCATGTGTATGGTTCCAGAGGAAGCAGATTAAAATCTTAATTTGTCTTGATATATGCAGGCGGAAACACTTTTGAAATAGAACAAAAGAATCGAAGCTCTGTGTTTATCGAGAAAGCGATAAATGTTATCATGTTTGATATAGTAACAAAATTTTAAAAAGTTAATAGAAACAAATAAAACGACAATTTTCTTATTTTAAAAACACCACTTGCATAAGTTTTCAATGTATCTATTAAATAGTAATGCAAAACAATAAGATATCAAGTCGACGACATGGTTCTTATCGGGGTCTTTTATAGCTGACTATGCGGTATGGGCTTTGCTCATTGTTGAAGGCCTTACGGTTACCTATAGTTGTTAATGTTTGTGTCATTTTGGTCTTTTCTGGATAGTTGTCTCATTGGCAATAATACCACATCTTCTTTTTTATATATAGTATCTATAAGTTGGTTGTAGAAAATGCATAATCTCCGATATTTTTTTTATCACGGACGGAGAACATATCAATCTTTTAGTTCAGAAATTTTCGTGTCTGCCCTTCCATTATGTGAATCAAGAAAAAATTCCCCAAAACAGGTAACGATTGTATCGAAAAGAGAAAAATCGAGTGCACCTTTTTATGTTAGGGCATGTTTGGGGTGTATATTTTGTCTTTAAAACGTACAAAGCAAGAGTATTTTATATAGCATCTCGCTTCAGATTCTATCATTATTATATATCAAAGCTACAGGTTGACTTTATAACGTAAAAAAAATGACAGTACGAAAAGATGAAATATATGGGTCAAGTGAGATACCTATCTAATGAATCACAAAAACAGAGTAGGTGTGTTCGAATAGCTATTTTTTCTAAAAGTACTTGACGACAGTCTTTTAATTCAGATGATGAAAATATCTTCGAAAAAATATGATTTTCTTGTGTGTGATAACTAGGGTTTATAATCTTCAACCACTGAAAATGTTTAGTCTGCCCTTCCACGAAATATTTAATTAGAATTTTTTTAAATGCTTAAGAATTTTCAAAAATTCCATCTGACATCCGAACAGACAATATTTGTAAGTTGAATCAATGCAGACAAGATCATTAACTGATGCTCATTAGCTAGTAGATACATTTGTCTTTTAAAATATAACTGACATATAACGATCGATCGTAATGGTACTATGTGGATAAATTTATCAGTTTTCAAGAGCAAAATTGGCTGTGCGTCATCCCTACAATGGCTTCCATTTCTACGATTGTGAGCATGAACTGGCGTAATGGGGAGATAATTTTGAAGAAGTAGAATCCTGACTGTATGAATAACATTTCTGTATATATACAAATTGACAACGTTCCACCTTGTGATACGCTTTTCGTACAATACTATTTTAAGGATCTACTTTGCTGGAGCTCACCTTCACTAGTTTATTCGAATGATATTTTCAAAATATTTCTGTTATTTCATTTGCACGACAAAATGAAAGACGATATAATATCAATGGGTGTACATGCAATTTTTTGGCATTTTTAAAAATGTGTATTTATTATATGTCAATAAAAGGAATCCCAGAAAAAAAAGAAAAAAAATCTTTTGTCGAGCAGTTGAAGGCTGTGCACCGCATTTTTTTCATTATGCTTGTAAGGTGTCATTTTATCGCGCTTTTGTGGCATGTTTTCCCTTCCTGTTCATTTGCATGTCTTTTGGCAAATTCATTTTAAAAAGTAAACCCTCTACTGTAAAAAAAAGATACATATGGTAATCTTTGCATTTGAAGCCCGTCTTATTTTCTTCTACCTATAGGATAAAACTCTCATATTAATATGTGTATACCAACACGATTAATCATTTGATACAAAAAGATAGTTATATAAATACGGATATTTCTTAGAATTGAGGGTCATCCTTTAAAGTTACGGTCATCATTTACAAATTACGGTCATCTTAAAAGCAGTTACGGTCAGCCTTGTTATGAATCGCTGATTCTGTTACGGTCATCTCGATTGTGATTTACGGTCATCTTGGCGATTTTTTCAAATCGAATTTCCCGTTTCATGCACATTTCTCAGAAGTAATTAGTGATTTCCGAGTGATTCTTTTATAAATTTACATCGTTTCAATGTATGATTTATAAAGAAAATGATATAGAAACACTTTAACAGACAATACAGAAACTGACCTAATTTTTCATCCGACATCTTGGGATGACCGTGAATGCAGTTACGGTCATCAGCTTTACCCCAGTGAAACTAATAGAATGTGTAGAAAAATCCAAATCTCTTTTCTTTTTGGGGAAAATCCAAAAAATTTTACCTTAAAAAATAAGCGCTTAGCCAAAATTTTGCTGTAAAAATCCCTCAAATCCTTCTGAACATAAGATCATATAACAGATTGCTGTAATGTTAATATTAATTTTACTTATATGGTGTGGGGTTATTATGCCTATTGTTATACAAACGTATTGTTCTTTTCTGTTGACAATTTACCTACCGCGCATCAGGGTAATAACAAAGGTTCATAATTTCCGTTTGAGCACAGAGCTCGCAGTTCAGCGCCAATTCTTGTAACACAACAGAAGTTGAAAACATTGTGCAAAAGAGCCTGGATGCTAGTTTATTTTAATTCCTAGTGATGGAATTGAATGACATGTACAGTGGTTCAGAACAAAAAAATCCCTACATAAACTTGAGAAAACTTCAACACGGGCAAACTATATGTTTACATCGGTTTTCGAGACTCTCTTTAATCTAAGCACACAGATGCGGGATACTATTTATCGTTAACTGCAAGAAAAACGAAAGTTTGCGATGACAATCCTACTCATATTTAGGAATAATGAAGCCCATGTTGCAAAACTAAAACTTGATAAGTAATTCTGTTAAGTTTCGTTTCTTTCCTAATATACTGATTTATACTGTAGGACGGATAATAGACGGACAGTGCCAACATTTCTTTGTGTGGGAAATTATTCATCATTTATTTGTTTTGAGGACGTTTCCCGTAGTACATCCACAGATAGGTTTTGCTTTATTTCGGAGGACAAACTTTGTACTAGACAAGAAATACAAAAGGGTGATCAGAAGATTCATTTTTTTAAATCCTCCGGTAACTTTTCTTCACTCTTAAGCTTGGTCACTTTTCTAATTAGATATAAACGTGACCTGTATCATTCAACAGTACACAGTAACTAGAATCACGATTTAATCACAAACAGACCAATTTATCAGTCTTTTTTTTCAAGCTCTTACCAATTTGACATTTTAGGTCTGGACTAATTGTTGATGTTTACCGTTTACTAGCAAAGACTAAGGTATACAACTAACCTCCTGTACTAGGAGACGGAGAAATGCCACGTCTTTTCCTCGCAAACGACCCAGTAATTTTCTGAAATGAAATTTTCGTACATTTATATGTTTCATTTTTTTCCGCCAAAATATTTATAGAAAGAAACTGGTTGTCATCTTTTTTCACTAAACAACCTCGATGGTCTCAGTTTTAACAGGCTAGTGGTACATTTAAATGAACTACTAAGACCGTACTCAGCCACCAAAAGTCTTCAATAATTGACATTTCTTATTAAGGCTACTAGTATATACAATATGTATAGCATGTGAAGCTCAAGCAATATAGGAAATATTACTTTTCGGAAACATTTTTTAATTTTAAGTTTGTATAATTATAGCATACTGATTCTATATATTTATTTTTTTTAGCTAGAAAACATTTTTCATATACATGTATAGTGTAAAGCTCAGAATCAAAGAAGGCATTTAGCAAATGAGGATGCACATACTTCGGTAGACTATTATTATCCAGCCATTGTTCTACTTGTGACGGTGTCCATTTCCGAACTGTGTTAATTACAGAAGTCTTTCCTTCCGTCGGTTTTGCACCCGACATCACTGGTTTCTCTGCTTGTAAAACTGGCTGTAACAATAGAAGTAATATGTCATGGGCAGTTCTGTTTAAAATTAAAAACAAATGCTTTATTACATACATTTTAAATGCGCTGTTACATCACAGTCAAAGGTTAGGGTAAAGTTGAGCACTTATACCCATGTTAAACATGGCTGTACATTCTATGTGTTCCTATTCAAGAACCTGTCATCAGTGGACATCTTGTGTTGCTGACTATCTGTTTTTCCATGTCTCAATGATACCAACTGATATACACTAATTTTTTTCTTGCTCAGAATATGGATGAAATGTTTGCGGACAAAAGAGAATATAAGCTTTGAGGTATAGAGTAATACTAGTATGTTATTACTTTACCTCCTGGTGAGATTTAACAACATGTTCTGGTACCTCTACCAACACTTTTGTACTTCTGTTCAATGACTCCAGTATTTCTCGAATAAGTTCGTTTGTTTTTTTCTCGACTGGATATTTTCCACTGAAGTCATAAAACAGTTTGGCCCCAATAATAAACCCTAGCCAACCATCGGCCTTGTAATTCATCTCCATCTTTAAAGGTATTATCTTTTTCTTCAATTGAAATGCATATTCTGCCTCTGTAATTATATCAATTAAATCTAATTTAAAATTAGAATACTACACATCTGATGTACTACAACTTCACCAAATTGTTGCATTACATTGCATAACATTGTATTAAAGGTGTTCCTGTTGTGTTTGTTGTGCATCTAAGGAAGCCCAGTACTATGCATACTTTTTGTGACTTGTCGCCGTCAATTGGAAATTGGACAATGATTGCAGATACAAGTGAACTGATGCGTAACGTAACTCTGCACGTAGAAGATGATGCTTGTCGATGTTGTATTTGTGAATTTTGACTCATCAAAAATGCCAGAGCTTAAAAATACACTTTCGTCTTGTAACAATGGGGAAACATTCTTTCATTAAGATACTTACAACCTTATCTGAAGTCTAAAGAATGAAATAGTATTAAATTATCATTAATTTTATCAAATAATTTCGTGTTAGTATCGAAAATGAACACAATTCTGATTTTATTTGGTGTTACAAGACCCGGAACTTCTTAATTATTGGCAATATTAATTACGTGGAAAACAAAGAGGCCTGGAGTGGTGTAATTTTTAATCTACACCTTTGTACTATATTAGTTATATATAAAGTTGAATTTTTTGATTCGTCGTTTTTACGTGATGACGGCTGACAAATTGGACCTCGTAATTTTAGTATTATAGATTTGGCCCTGTCCCCTGAGTAATTGTCTATTGACTTTGAAAATTTATTGGCATTTGCAAGTCATATTTCTATGGAGGTTATAAAGCCCATCCCCTCGTCATGGTTCATTGACATTGAAACTTTTACATAGTTTACAAGTTTATGTTTGTGTAAAGGGAATGACTTATGATAAGTCCATGGTATTTTGTATGCAGTTGTATATTGGCACATCTCATTTCCATGGATATTGTTCAGCCATGTACTTTCAGTCGTGGTTCATCAACTTTGAAAATTTCCATAACTTACATGTTAAAGTATTGCTATTTTGGTTTCAACATTTGCATTGTCAAAATTACAAAAAGACGTTACATAATCATTTCTGTGAAAACAGTTTATTTTTTTAATATTATAAAGAAGTTATATATGTATATAATTACTTTCGTATACAAAGAGAAAAATTCAAGAGAGATACATTACTCCCACCCGACCCCCCAATTTTCAAAAGCTTACAACTTGAAAATGAATACATGATTCTATCAATATTTTTGTCTCTTTAAGATATAATATAAAATTACTTATCAAATTGATAAAATGGCACAAGGACCCAGCTTGATATTACTGCAAATGTAAAACCCTGGATAGTTTGACTAAGTATGGCCCCTTTAAATACGTTTGACCAGAGACATGATATACACTGGTTTGACATATCTACATTTGGATTACGATTAACATTTTGATAATAGGCATCTTTTTAAAGACATCAAGAAATTCAGTGGGCCATTCTTATACACTGTTTATAGAAAAAGTTTAACATTGACCAAAGAATTATGAATCATGAAAATGTGCCACATATAGTTGACCTACTGCGTTATTACATCCGAGAAACGTACATAATAACGTAATTTTAACATTGATCACTCATAAAAAGAGAGAAGTTCACATGACAAAAAAACTATAATTTTGTTCAAACAGTCGCTGTACCATTTATAATAGGTCAAGACTACAGAACATATGACAGACGGAAACTTCGAAACATAAGGCTATTACAAACAAAGTATGAACCATCCAGGTATTCTATCTTAATACCGAAAATATAAAGCTCTATAGAAATAGTTTTCGACATCGCTGGACAGTAATACCTTTGTCTCACTCTATGAAACTTTACATTCACTGTTTATAGATGATTCCCACACCGACAAAGTGCATTCGGCTCTTACTAATGTTTTTACTAATAAAACATAAAACCTGTATAAAAAAAGTCTGAAAGCACGAATGCCCCCGCTTAAAATTTTCAATTTTCCATGTTATAAAGGGGCATAATGGTCCAAAAAATTACTGCCCAAATTCTAACTAGGCCTAACTTTGTGTGATTATTAACATTGTGTGTGAATTTCATTAATTTGGATAAGGCAAATTAACGACAGAGTGCGGAAACCAAACTAAATGCATTAATATAACTTGTGACCCGTTATCACTGAATTGTTGGGACAAAAACCACTGAATTCAACACGCCATTAGTGGTAAAAATCCTTGTGTTAAAATGTAATACAAACGATTCATACAAAATACAAAGTTATGGCATTAAAACAAGTGACTATAGATGAAGACAACAGCGCAATACCTATGAAAATGATTTCAAAAGTTGCTTAATTGAACAGCATACATCATTAAGAAATTCTTAATAAACATTCTTTTTATGATATTGGAACCCTTAGTTTAGTTTGAAAAAAAACAACAGAAAAGCATAATATGAATTGTAATTCTCACGTTGAAAAACTATGTTCATATATACTGAGAAAAGTATTCACATGCAGAACTACTTTTGTACATTCATATGAAGAATAAGTATGTGCATATATAGAAAAAAAGTATATGCATATGAGGTTAACTATGTGCAAATAGATATATAAAAAAAATGTGCATATATGTGCATATATAGAAAAGTATGTTCATATAAGGTAAACAATGTGCATGTAGGAAAAGTATGTGCATATATATATAAAAAGTAAGTGCATATAAAGTAAACTATGTTCATATATATGAAAAGTATGTGTATACATAGAAAAAACATGTGCAGATATTGAAAAGTATGTGGATTCATGTATATAAACATATGTTTGTATTCGGCAGCTACGGCGTTCCATAAAGTAGTCTCTTTAGCAAATAAACTCATCATAGATACCAGGACTAACAGCGCATGTCTATAAGATCACGAGTAACTTGTGCGCGCAAGATGGTAACTTGTGCGCGCAAGTTGGTAACTTGTGCGCACAAGTTGATTTTTTTTGCATGGCACTCCAGGGCTTCCGTATCAGTGTATGTAAAGTGCGGATCCTAAAATATCATTTTCACTGTATATGCCAAAAATTTCTGATGTAGAATGATAAATAAACAGACGAATTTTTTTTTTGATTTTTGAAGAAAATGAAGAAAATTAATTAAAATATATATTAGTTAGAAATAAATAATGCTAGTAAGACAATGTAAGAGATGCGAACGGGGTTTTATCGCGCCTAAAGCCATCCAGCTGTGAAATATATACCGAAATAGGTGAATATTTAGGACATTTTCCGAACAGTTCGTGCAGGTGATTTAAAACTACCAGGTAGGATGTTGTTGCAGCATTTCAACACAATTATTAAAGTTGTATAACGTAAATCAGGTTTTGTTATTCAGTTTCTTCATATTGAACTAAATTCCGTTATGATGCTTTCTTTATGCGAGTCATGTTTACTGTCGAATAAAGATACAATACCGTTTCATTTTCTCTGTAGAGCGATTCATTAGTATTGTATATGCGGTGCATTTTCACTATATGGATTTCAAATTTTTTTTACCTATTAAAGCCTTAATTTAGCCGACTTTCTCAAACAATTATAGATAAAGTAAGAGAATGATTTGATAAAGTTTAACTTGTGAAGGAAAGTTTGATTTAACACTCTTATAAATTCAATCGAAATAACATTTAATTCAAATGTATTCCATTTAATTTCTTATAAATTGTAGGGATCTTTATCCTTGGTTTTATGTATCTATTTCCATGACACTTCATTACTAATTACGGTCGTACATCTTGATATAGATTAAATCGTTGGTTTTCCCGTTTGAAAGCCGGTTTTACACTGGGGCCCTTTATAACTTGCTGTCCAGTGTGAACGAAGGCCATATGTTGACCTACAATGGTTCTACTTTTATAAATTGTGACTCGGATGGAGAGTTGTCTCATTGTCAAATATGATATCTTTTTATATCTCAGTATCTATGGCTCAAACCGAAACGGAACGGGATAAAAAAAAACACACTACTTTTCTAATATATTTATAATGGGCTTAATATAAGTGTTGTCAAATCGTACAATCTTGCCTATCCGGTTACTCGGATAGTCTTTCGACCGATTAACCGGTTAACCGGAAGTTTCAGTTCATGTTTGAGAGCCTTACCTATAGTACACTACAAATGTTCGTTTTCATGATACGATGAATTTAAAAAAAAAGAGAAAATGGAAATAGGGAATATGTAAAAGAGACAACAAGACAACCATAGAGCAGATAACAGCTACCCATGAGTCTTCAATGACGTTTGTCCTTTACACATTATACATGTTATAAGGATCGTCTGTGAGGAATACTGGCGAAGTTTGACTTTTAATAATCCAATATCACCATATATGCTAATTAGCGTTTGTAATATCTTCATATTGAAAAAATAAAAAAAACCTTCTTGATCTCGCCGAATTAAAATGATTCTTTCTCTTTCTATTGATGGCTCAGAAAATAATGTGGGGTGTTTTGAAATTATTAAGCCAGTTGCATCAAGTATACATTAATTACATTCCCCTTGATTTTAGTACATTTTTTTTAGTTGACATTTCGATTATAGTATGACATGGCCTTGCATATTCAGATGTAGGTCTACGCAATATTAGATCAAAAATAAAATAATGAAGTAAATAAAAAAAAAAGTGCACTTAAACTCCGCCATATCAATCTTCAACTGCAAAAAAAATATTTAAAAAAAAGAGGTCTTTTGTTAAAATCGAGGAAAAATGTAAATTTAAGAATACTATATTACATTTTGAGGGGCGTTTTTGTTACAAGTTTGAATAGCTATATATTTAATGAAGAATGAATGAGGAGTTTGTATTTCAATTTGAAAAGATTATAAATACTGACGTCATCACCTTAGTTTTTTCATTTGTTGCAAGTCCATTTATCACATTAATCTACAGTAAAAATTCCTCGCATCTTCGAAAATTCTATATCAGAAATGAATGCACTAAATTAATACTGATAATTCATCTCATCTATAGTTAAAATGGATCGCTTTCAATAATCGATATGCTATATTATGTTGCTTTTTTAACACTTATTTGAACTTTAATGCTATGCGTGTACATTAAAAAGACATATCACAATGAAAATATGTTGAAACTTAACTTCAAATCAATTATTTTGGTATTTTCTAAACGTAAACAAATACAGTTTCCCCATGATCCTTTATTCTACAATAGACATACTCGCATATGATAGCGAAACTTAACTAGCTGGATTCGCACTTTATATACACTGATCATGGTAGTCTAGATCCAATTATGTATAGTACAAATGATAATTAAGCATACACAGCACAAAACCCTGGTACGAATTTTCTTTAAAATTATATATATATTATCCGCAATGTTTCCCTTCAATCTATTAAATTGTAATTAACAGGGTTTTACCACCAAGACTTTTTTTCTGTAAACATCTTCAACTGTAACATTGAAATACTAGTATAAGATACGTTTGGATTTTCGCATGGACGCGTAAATGTACAATAAGCAGAGCTCAACGTTCTGAACATGTTTGCATATATCAGATTTTCTTTATTCATAACGGTTTTTAAAATAATGATAACTTGTATTTTTTACCCTTTGTTCTATTTCTAGCCATGCTGGGTTGCAGGAGGGGTCGTCGGACACATTTTTTTTTTTTTTTAAACCAAACACATTATTAATGATTGCAGCTAAAAAAAATAATTTAGCCTAGTAGTTCATCATCGACCTTGCTGTTTGATATGATGATTTATATTTTATATTTTCCGACGCATTATTTTGACTGTTTTCGCCTGGATCATTAATATTTTGCATTCCGTAACCTAAAGCATCCCCTCAACCCAACCCGTGTTTTCTCAATACTTGAACCACTCCTCATTAACTGATAGTTTTCTCGATGTATTATCAATTGAGTACCCTGATTATAGCATATAATGCTTCTAACGTTTGACCTTCTTTGAGGCCATAGTATGATTCGGAACATAGTATATAATGCTTGATGAACTTATCACGTTTGACCTTCTGTTATTATCGTCATGATGGGAAATCTCCAGATGTAAACATTCTACATAAGTTGTTAATGTATAGATATTATCATTACTGTTGTCTTGAAACAAGGATTAGAGAAGAAAATGAAGTTTGTTTACTGTCTTGCCATCTTTGCCTGTTTGGTTTGTAAGTAGAGTCAAACCGTTTTAAATTGATTGTCCAAACGGTAAATTGTCATTAAAATTTATTCAAAATATGGTGATGTGGTATGATTGTCAATGAGATAACTTTCCATCGGAGATTAAAAAAAAAGTAGAAGATAGAAACTAAAGGTAACCTTACGACTTCAAATGAGCATGCAAATCTCATACCGTTTAGCAAGCTACAAAAGACCCTGACATGACAGTTGAAATGTGAAAACTAACGGCCTTATTTATATACAAATTGATAAAAGGAAAGCTAACACGACAAACAGTAACAAACGACACCAACGGAATCACAGGCTCCAGATTTTGTTTAAGTCCTATAGGACTCATTAGATCATGAATAATTATACCCACTTTCCTTTTAACTAAACGGAAAACAAATCAATTAAATGAGTTTAAGTTTTGATCGACAATGTCGTTGGCAGCAAAAATGAACAGCAAAATAGGTACTAAAAAGAGTCAAAATGGCGGTTTTTGACGTTTTTCGTGTTTTTGTGCCACTTATTTAAAAACAAATATTGAATAACAACTGTAAAACAGCACAAATGATCACCAGGATATGCAAAAAATCCATAATATATTTCACTTATACTTTTAAAGATAATTTATTTGACTATTTTTTTCAATTCTCTTTAAAAATATAATAATAGTTATTTAGTACAAACTATGCACTCAAAAAATGATCAACTATAACAGATCTACAAAAATCATAACTGATTGCAATAAATTAAATGTAAGATTTAATAAAAAATGACAAAACTTTACTAATTAAAATATTCAGGTTCTTATGAGCCTCTTGTTAGTATTTGTTATACAAACATAAAGATTTGATATAAAGGTTAGCTTCTACCTCTGTATGTAGTAATTTACATTTTTTGTTAATAGGCATCGGACATTGCTGTAATACAGCAGGTGAATGTTCTATGACATGTGCTGCAGATAGTCACGTGGCCTGTATAACCCATAACTGTGAATGCCGTCTTAATACCCGTAAGTGATTTCAATATTAATTCGATATTTATCCTAAGTAGTTACCCTAGTCATTTGAATTTTAAAGACGTAATGACTATAGTGATAAATAGATGTAAGTGTTTGTATGTGTGATACAAGGACGCAGTGAGTTATAATATTCTATATAGCCATTAGTTGTCAACTAAGAGTCAATTTCATTGCTTTGCTTTGTTTGTATGAATGTTTGCTCAAGCATTGTTATTGATGAACATCTGAATACAAAATAAAATGGCCGAATTACACTTTTAACTATTTACACCACTGGGTCGATGCCACTGCTGGTGGACGTTTCGTCCCCGAGGGTATCACCAGCCCAGTAGTCAACACTTCGGTGTTGACATGAATATCAATAATGTGGTCATTTTTATAAATTTCCTGTTTACAAAAGTTTAAACTTTTTGAAACACTAAGGATTTTCTTATTCCAGGCATAGACTTCCTTAGCCGTATTTGGCACAACTTTTTGGAATTTTGGATCCTCAATGCTCTTCAACTTTGTAATTGTTTGGCTTTATAAATATTTTGATATGAGCGTCACTGATGAGTCTTATGTAGACGAAACGCGCGTCTGGCGTACTAAATTATAATCCTGGTACCTTTGATAACTAATTAAATTTAAGCTGCAATAAGTGAAATTAGGCATTTGTTTAAGTAATTACAGAAATTTTTACATTAAATTAATTTCCTGAAATAACGATGATTATTCAACCTACACTTAATTAATTAATTGACTTTTTGATTTTTGTTTATTTTCCAAATACTTGTGCATTCGATGAAATATTCTGATGATTAATTAAAAAAAAAATTAAATGCCAAAATTTAATATAAACTGATATAAAAGATTGTAAAATTTTAGTACTTTTCGCAACTTAAAATTGCAAATGCTTACTACCCTAAGCATCACCAAAATCTTGCAGAGCAGGTGTAAAGATATTAATAATGATCAATATCAAGCCATTGTTCAAATAACCATGAACATATCAAATTTTATAAAATAAAAAAACCAACACAGCTATTAACAGGTGCACGTACTGCATTTCTTGAACACAAGTAATCATCAATTAATTACATTTCTTCACATTTGTAATTGAACTTTAGCCTAAAAAAATAACTCTTATAAAAAACCAGCACCTTAAAATGGAACATCCAGTGGTTGACTCAGCATATTGTCTTTCGGGAGAGAGAAGAAACAAATATTCCTTGGTCGTGGGCAATGATTCCTAAATGCTGGGATCACACATTGCGATTATTGCTCCCGTTTGAGATCAGACAGCAATAAGACACGAAAAGTGAAAAAGTCGGATTACTATCCTCAATTATCTGGAATGTCCTATCATTGTCTGAACGCAGTCGTTTAAATTCGTAACAGATAGGCTACGGGTCGGGAATGGTCTTGATAGTTCGGCGAAGCACCCCGACATTTAGGTGCGTCCCGTAACATTCGGGGAAACTCAGCCGACTTTGTCTAGCCGGATGACAAGCGTGACTATGTCGTGACAGATTCTGCTGTATCGGATAAAAATTCTAACATTGTTCTGTGTTTTCTGGACGGTGTCCTGTGGAACGGGAATGATATGGAGAAATTTTTCATTGATGTTTTTCTGCCGATTGAGTCCAGATTGCATCCAGATCTAGTCGATTTCAAACCGTCTTTGCCGAAATCGTTCCGGAACAGTCCTGTTATTAATACGAAATTCGCCAATGATACCCACCTCAGAGTCCCGACAATTACAGAATACAATACGACTGAGACCAGACAAAGACGTTTGCAATGAGATAGAGAGGATCGTGATAGAATTCCGTTCCGACAGTACCTGATCATCCCGAGTATGTCGACAGTTTTCGAACGGATAACTTCTGTCAGCGTCGGTTCACTGTCTGGTCACTGTCTGATCTCTGTCGGATTGAGAACGGGATTATCGTGAAAAAATTCTCTTGGAAACGGTTGAATATCAACGCTTCCTGAACAATATCTGATTGTTGTCGTGATTAATTAATTAAAGTTTGAATTTCCTTCCACGATTCACAGGATCTTGATCAGACTTTTGACAAATTTTAATTGGGAATGGTCCTGTCAAGGACGGCAGTAAAATCGTGAATGTGTGATCACAGCTTTAGCGAAAATATATCAATCCACATTGAATTGTAATTTCATTAAGTAAACAATCAATGCTTATACCACAATAATTATATAAAACAATACATCTTAAGTAAACAATTATCTAATATTTAATACCAAACAAGCATTTGGGTTTACGATTGCATTTCTTTTTTTAAAGAAAGCAACTTGTATCTATTGTTGACCAGCCAAAACCGACTCGATCGTTAAAGAACCGGTTTTGGCTGGTCAATAATAGATAACCGAAGATATGAAATTTAATTGTAACATGGTAAAATTTGCATATGGAATTATAAAAATGCAATGTATTTATCACCGTTGACACAGCAGAATTAAATGGATTCCCATTGATAGTGTAATCCGTGGGACTCGAACATTATCAATGTTTCTGTCAATACTGATGTCCATTGGACAGTCTTTGTAAAACATTAATTTGGTAGTGATAAATGATTAATCTCAATATTCCAGAGGGAGGATGCTCATCCAAAGATGACTGTCGATCACATCAATGTCGCCATGATTACTCACCTCATTGTATCGATGGTCGATGTGATTGCTGGAAGAAGGATTAAGGTATCTATAATGAGTAGCTTTTTCTATAGACATATTTACTATATACATTATTGTAGAAATAGTAGTTAATGCATTACTTTCTTACCTACATATTATTTGTAACTTTCTTTTTTTTTATATATAATTGTACAATGTTTCCTCAAATATGAAACACGATGTTTTCAGAAAATACGGAGTATATTTTGCTTTTTTATATTAGTCTCGAGCATTTTGAAACTGGACTGACTTCTTTAGCAGGGATGCTGATCCTGTGAACACGACCGGTCATGTGACTTCCTGAGGGTTTTTGTTGTTACCTTGATTTGTTTCCTCTGATTTGAATACCGTTAAACTGCTGTCTCTTTTTAAAACAAAATCCGTCAGAGCTACATGTAGCACCGGTACGTTTATAACTTGCATGTATATGTTGTGTACAAGTTATCATTTTGTACAAATTATAATTTGTACAAAAATATTGTACAAATTATAATTTGTATTTTGACTTTGTACAAATTGTAATTTGTACAAAAAGTGCTTGTACAAATTACAATTTGTACAAAAATGGACAAAAATTCACTTATAACTTGTACAATTATTTATCATATGGATTTTGGTGAAAAAAACATCGATACACATTATTGAAATGCTATTAAATGACCACACAGTACACCTAAGTTACAAAATCAAACATTATTTCTTTATCATTCGTTTGAGCAGTTGATCTAGTGATTTATGGAATCAGGTATTACAAACCATCTTTTGACTCCCAAATCGATGACGACCTGTTTTACTGGCATTTTAACTGCTTCACATAGCGAACGTTGAAGCTCAAGAACCGTTGCTGTGAATAAACATGTGTATTTCACTGCTTCAGTTGGACTTTTAGACAAATAAATATCCAAGAAAGAAAGCGAGATTAAACACCCCATTTGGTTAAGGAATATGACTATGCTAAAGTCAGGAATATGTCAGTTGTTTTTCTGCCGTTTTTTTATCAATGTTTTTTTCAACAAGGATCTTTGTTTTATAAATATCAAACTTAACGGAAATCAGTTGAGACAATCTAAGCTTGAAAAAACAACGTTAAACATATGCAGAACAGACAGACAGACTTTTATTTTATAGTTGGTGTAGTATTATAAAATCATCAGACCCAATGGCATTGAACCATCAATCTTTTCACAAACAAAAGTGAAGCTGAACAAGTCATATAAATCCAATCTTTTGAGGTACCAATTACAAATATAAACTATAACTTGTTTAAAGAAAGATTTGATTGTTTTCATGGAATTTTTGAAATAACGAATAAGTGGCAACATATCTTTTGAGATCCTTTTCACGATCATCAAAATGCTATGCACGATCTTTCACGATACAAAATATCAAATTTTACAACTATAATCGTTTTTGCAAACTTTCTAAATAAAACAAAAATCCTCAAAATAACGATAAGAACTAATCAAGCAGTACTATTGAATGATCTCTTCTTTTTTTAAAGAAAAAGTAGTTTATGTATTAAAAATTTGTATAAAAATCCTATTTGTTTACTTTTTTCTCTCAAAAATTTCGAAGATCAATCTGCCTTTTGTAGTTGTGAAAAAACGGTGTATTTTGTTAATTAAGTTTAGTGTGTGGTCAGTTAATTACAATTCTATCATGTGAATCAATGCATTTTTCACCAAAATTCATATTTAAAATTGTTGTACAAGTTATAAGTGAATTTTGGTCAAATTTTGTACAAATTGTAATTTGTACAGGCACGATTTGTACAAATTATAATTTGTACAAAGTCAAAATACAAATTATAATTTGTACAAAATGATAACTTGTACACAACATATATAATGCAAAAGGATTTTAAGGATGTACTTAGATGAAATTAAAAAATCTAAAATGTAAAATCAATACTATAATTTAAGTCAGAATAGCAATTGTTTTAAAAGAAACTAAATAAGCTTTAAACATATTGATTGGTTATAGGACTCCTTTTCGTGATATCTATATGTGAAGAAGAAAACCAAAATAGCGGGAAAAGGCTGACTCGGACTTTTATAATAATGTTTGCATTGGTATTATTTGGGTCTCAAATCGAAAAAAAAAAATCGAGAATCTGCTTATATTTTGGTAAATGACCTTTATATGTAAAGAAAAATGGGCGTTATTTTGCAAAATATTTTACCCTGTATCTTCGGATAAAAAACCATTGAGTCCAAACATCTGACTAAACGTTAAACCGTACCTAATTACATGAAAAAAAATCGTATATTTTTTTGTGCCGAGCCGAAATGGATTCTTGTTACAAAAAAAAACCCCAACTTGTACTGAGTGACCGTGACGTCATCAACGTTTTTCAATATATACTCTGGTTTAAAATGGAGTTTTTAACAGAACTATCATCCTATGGAGGGGTATTTGCAAAAAATACCAGTCAAGGGACGGTGAAATTTTCCGAGCCGCTAGGCAAGTGAAATTTGGTCCAAAAGACTGGTATTTCTACAAAATACCCTCCATAACAGGATATATCTGTGTAATCACACCGAACAGATTTTGATCAAAACTTTCTGTACAGGTGAAGGGAAAATTATTTTTTTTTAATTTGTAAGCTGTAATCCATTAATTTGTTTAAATTTTGAGGATAAGTAGATACTATCATAGTACCGCGGGAATTTTACATGTACTTATAGGCGTTCGCGATGGCTTTATTTTATAATGTCATATTTTTCGGCGTGAATAGGCTAGTGAGGGTAAAAAGGGAATATTCAAAATACCACGGCATAGAGGTGAATTTGAGGCATTTTCCGGCAGTGGGGAAAAAAAGACCAGTTCGTTTGAAATGAGGAAAATATGTTAGGATATGCGAATAATACACTAGCTACCAACCAATCAAAATCCGGCATTCTTATATAACTTGTAATTAAAAGAATTAAAATTTAAGGAATGACTGTAATATTTTTTCTGTCTATTTGAAATAACAAAAAGAATCCGTGAACACTTTGAAATAACCCGCTAATGTGCACCACATTTTTGATGTTGGATATATAAATACCGTGACACGTCGTATGGCAATTCACACAGTGAACAAAAGAAAATAAACTAACTTATTCTCCATGAAACTTAGAAACTTGGAACATTTGTAACTATTATTAATAAACATTTTTTTTCCCTCTTTTGTAGGAAGATGAATAAAGAATAACCAAAGAATGTTAACGATACATTTTGATAATAAATATCTTATTTATACTTTCATGTTATTATTGCCATTAACTGGGTGAATTAGGTATATATAACATCCAACGGTCTTTTGTGTAAACAACGGATGTTTTAGTCAACAATGTATTATACTAGTATACCATGAATTTCATTGTCTCAATTTCTGTTTTCCTTTTCTGTTTATATCAGACCAGGATTTTTCTTAATCTTGTCATTCGCATGATTATGGTATTTAAACGTAGATAGAACTATTGTTTCTATTATGAAAAACACATAATTACGATCTGATAAATCAACTATCAGCTCCTCGACACAATATGGCATCTTTAAGAACGTGGTAGCTGCGATAGTTCGAATAAAAAGTATCCGATTGTGACACACAACTATTAGTTAACCATCTTACATAATTCGTTTACCCTTCCGCCGATGAATCCCGGTTTACCAGGATTCACGCTTCAGACAGCTGATGATGATACAGTCATATTTATGGTTCCTTGGGCTTAGATGAAAATGAAAAATCTGATCAAAACAATATTCTAAACAGGCTTACTGTAAATGAAAACTCTTCTTTTAAAATTCAGTATGATCCTTTTGCAGGTATGAATGGGTACAGATATTTGTAGAACTGGGCATAGAATATGAACTTTCAGCTAATTTAGAAAGTAAAAAAATAATTTAAAAAAAACCCAGCTATAATTCAGTTTAGATATTAATGAAAACTACGTTCTAAATCCTCCACCTCTTGCTGGATATAACAAAAAATGTTAAAGTTATGAATTGTATTCGTAGTTTTAAAATTAACAATTGTCTAATTGTTTTAAATTTTGTAATATTTGCAAAGAAAAAATGGATATGAAAATGACGCAAGATAATTAATGTAAGCATTGTTTAGATAAATCACCAATAAACATATTTTCAGCAGAAAACAATATGGACCCTAAAATATTCCATCTGAACTTATTATTTTATTTTAGACAAACACTTTATGTAGGATTGGCTTAGTAAGCTGGCATTTAAAGTTGCGCCTTCCTAAAACTATTTAATATGAAAACGTTCCACTTGTGTCACAATAATCAAGAGTAGTTTCTGTAAGGGTTCATGCCATAAGTGTTTCCCATAAATTGAAATGCAAAAGAATCGACTACAGAAAAAGAACATTTAACGCTTTAATTTCAAAACCGCTCAATTGCCAAAACACACTGTAATGCAAAATCAGAATGTACAAAACAGAACTCAAAACATACACAACAGATTTGGTCGAACTTTCGGACAATCTCTTTTAACGTTGCTTATGGCATAGGTTACATTGCCTTCGATGGTGACACTTAAACCAAGGTTATGGTGCATCATTAGCTATAAGAAGATGTGGTATGGGTGTAAATGAAATAACGCTCCATTCAAGTGACAATTTGTAAAAGTAAACCAACCATTATAGGTTAAAGTACGGCTTTCAACACGACTTACACCGAACAGCAAGCTATAAAGGGCCCCCAAAAATGACTTCTCATTCAAATAGGAAAACAAAAGGTCTTATCTCTATAAAAACGAGTAACACTTATGAACCACATTGACTAGCGACAGCCACTAAACATCAGGTTCCCGACTTAGAACAGGTGCATTACCGATAGAAATCGTATTCGAAGATATTGCTACGGTGCGAATAGGTTTACATGGATCGTATTTAATTTTAGTGCTTCATAGATAAATTACATACACGTTTTGTATTCATAAACCACGTAGTTGGCAGAAGGGTCGATTTTGAGTCTTTATACTGTGTTTTTTTTTAGAACCATTAAACATAACGGAGGCGATACCACTTTTTTATGCTTTTGTTTTCGGTATATTTCTTCAAAAACTATAATGGAGCTTTCATCAAATTTGTATCTGGTCCCTCCCAAAAAGGTAAAACATGTGTCTTATCATTACAATTATGTATCCATTTTATCACTGTTTAAACAGCTTTGATGGATGACAGTAGAAAACAGAATCTCATACCACAAATCAATTTTGATGCATAAATGCCTTAAGAATGAAACCCCGGTATATCACACTGAAAAATTTAAAGAAATGCCAGAAATAAACCAATATTGCTTGAGAAATGCCTCTTGCAAAAATTTACAAGTTCCAAAAACCAAAACAGAGCTTTCTAAGAAATCTTTTATATATTCAGGATCTATTTTATGGAATAACTTACCAATATCCCTGAAAAAATCAACCTCAAGTACAAGCTTATTCAAAAAAGATTTAAAAAATTACTTGATGGAACATTTAGAAGCTGTGTGTTTTTTATATGCATAATAATTTTCACACACTTACTCAAACTTATGATATTGTTGATGCCAATACTTGATACATGTCGTATATGAATTTGTAACTTTTACCTGTTTTGAAAATTGTATATTTCATAACAATTTCGTATTTCATTATTCATGTATGTGTGTCTGTTTGATTTTTTGTAATTGTTTGTTATATATCATTGCATTTCAAAAACGCTTCATCTTTGTTTGATTTTCTTTACTATTTTGACCTGAGCGTTACTGATGAGTCTTATATAGACGAAACACGCGTCTGGCGTATTAAATCATAAGCTTGGTACCTTTAATAGCTAGTAGCATATCGTAATGTTCTATTGTATGTGTGTTTCCCTGTACTATTTGTTGTTCCATTTATTTTTATTGTAATCCTGTCATGTAATGTTGTTATTTTAGTGTTATATGTAACATGGCCATAAAAGCGGAAGGTTTGGCTAGCCACAACCCACCATTTTTCTTAAAATGTCCTGTCTATGGTTATCTTGTAGTTCGTTTCTGTGTGTGTTGCGTTGTCGTTTGGTTTTTGTTTCACTTTAGTGTTTCTGTTGTTTCGTTGTTCCCTGGTATTTGATGTGTTTTCCTCGGTTTTTGTTTGTAACCGATTTTTTTTTCAAAATCGATTAATGAATTTCGAACAGCGGTATACGTGAACTACTGTTGCCTGTATTTGAACCTAAATTAGAATGAAATTCAAAACAGTGTGGCTGTGGCCATTGATTGACACATTAAATTCATCCATTGACTGGGACAATTTACGTGAACGTTTGTCTGTAATGACCACTGTTCACGAAGTACCTACGATAGACATTTAAACTGTGGGGTCACCAAAGGTTTCTTAACGCCTTTTATTATAAAATAATTCAAAAATTAATCAGGAATAACCTTTATGTTTTGATTTATATAATTGTTATAAATCAAAACATCGTGTTATTTCTGATTAATTTTTCGAATTACTTTATTAAGGTGTTGAAAACCTTTGGTGACCCCATAGTTTAAGTTTCTTTAAAAAGTACATAGTGAGCAGTGATCGTTACATACAAACGTTCACCTAAATTGTCCCAGTCAATGGATGATTTTAATGTGTCAATCAATGGCCACAGCCACACTGTTTTGAATTTCATTCTATCAATTTTTGATTTCATATTCAACACGAGGCAACATGTTATCAATTGGCTGACTAAAAAATATTGACATGTTGACTGCTGACTATCCTTTCATCATTCTTTAACAGAGACAGAAACAATATTTTCTTCATACAATTTTTATTTATGTTTTCAAACAAGTTACGTCAGCTGTTTAATTCTGAAAAAAGAAAAGAGAATATAGAAAGTATAAAAAAGGTATTTGTGAAACTGTAATTATGTTCAAAATGATAAATCATTAAAAATTGGGTAATTTCAAATGGCTGTAGCAAAAAAAGATGTGCAAAACCATATGATTTTTACTTCATCAACTACTGGTACTTTCTAATAGTCATATAATCTCAAAAGCTAGGTTAAGAAAAACAATTTTAATTCTAGAAAATGTTGGCTCATCATGGATGTACATCCTGAAAGGCATATTTAGTCGTCCCCGTGTCCTTGTATAAATTACAGATACGGCATGGATTTTGTTTTATCTGTTTTGAGGCCGCATGGTTTCCTGTAAGGCAGTGGCTATTTGACCGGCACTGGCAAAATAGCAAATTTGCTATTTAGCCGGCTCTGATAATAACTATATCTCACTGTAATTAAAATGATCAAAATTTTATATTTAAAAACTTTTGTTACTGTTACTCATATAAACACTTAAACTTTTAACTTTCAACTTCAATATATTCTTAAAATTAAACTCTCCTTTAGAAAAAAACATTATGTACCTGTATATGACTTAGGGCAAATCTAATATATATGTGAAAATTCACGAAAACTAGTTTCGCAAGAAGAAGAACGAGATACAGCTCAACAAGAAGAACCCCACTGGATTCCAATTGTTGTGGGTGGCATGTTTCGCACATATTACTTCCACCAAATATCAAGAAACCTGGAAGGCCAAAAGGTTTGACCCAAACTGTCATGGGCGAACTGTCATCGATCAGTCTTCCAAAAAAGTGTACCCGTAAAAACCATATGGTAAAAACAGCAATTGTGTACCATTTCATAAGAAAAGTTACAAAGAAATGGGATTTTTTTTTATATTAGACTGGTTTGTTTAAAGCGATTTAGCAAACAAATCTGTAAATAACAACATTTCAATAACAGAGGAACAAGTTGATTCAGCAAGACCTGAACTTTTAACTGCCTCTTGTTTGGACTCAATTATAAATATTGATTTAATCAAAAAGTATTGTCAAAAAGATGCGTGGGAAGCTATTAAGAGCGTGTTTAAAGAGAAGAAAAATTCTATCTTCATATGTAACATAATTTTTTTATAATGCAGATACAAAAGAAGCCAGTGTAATGTGTAGTGTCTGTTTGGAGTGGCAAAATTTGGGCTAGACTAAAACAACTTCCAAAGGCAAAGAATTGGTTTTGTAACAATTGCAAATGTTAAATCATGATTCCATTTGAAATTTATAGCAAACAACTTTTAATATTGTGACCGGTCTGTCATGTCTGTTTTATGATGTAGTTTTACCAAGGATTTGTATAGTCACTATATAGTTACTATACAAATCCTTGGTTTTACATAATACTATTTTTATCACACGGCAGGATATTTAACCATAGATTTTACACAGATTTGAAAATCAACTTTTTATAAATATTAAAAAAAAATATATTTTATAATGTATATACAAATGTGTTTTCATGCTTTTAATTAATATCATAAAGTTATAAATTATTTACTTATGAACATCTTCAATATTTTATTTTTGATTGTACTGTATTTTTAATGCTTGATATTGTCATGATTGTGATAAAATGATTTTAAAATTATAATTAAGATTTTTTATGCTCTACTAATCATGTCAATGAACAGTTTTATTCAGTGCCGGCTAAATAGCAAATTACTATTTTGCCGGTGCCGGTCAAATAGCCACTGCCTTCCTGTAATTACTCATGTTTGTCCTTAAAAGGATGGTTGACCTTGTCTCATTGCCAACTATATGTCACCCAAACATTTGTTTTGTCATCAGGTGCACAGGTACATAATTTCTATAATTTTACAGCAAATAATCCACTTACCATTTAATTACCATGATGCCATTCAAATTGACATTTGCAATGTGCGTCGACACAGTGGGCTGAATGGTATTTATCACAGTTCAGATTTCCACATTGTGATTTATCGGAACAGTCTAGTTCTGTAAATTAAACAATTAAGATTTTAACAGTTTGCTTAAAATTCGCCTAATGATAGAGTTAGCATTATACTACCATTTAAGATGTACATGTATGTATACGCAGTTTCTGTTATAACTTTCGTCCACTTTTACACATTATTTCTCTTTTTATGCATATCTAGGCAGTCGCGTTGTAAATACTTTACCTACTCCAACTTTTAAATTTAACAATTATACAAGCGTGGTCCGGTTTTCAATTTGATGTCCTGTCAGGATTGGTTTTAGTAATATAAGAATGACGTGATTCATTTTACATCATACCGATGAAGATATCTGTTACTAGTATTCGAAATACAAATATTTACTGGTATTTGTACATGTATGTATTGCTTCCTTTGTATAATAATGGTGTTGTTTTGTACACTTTTTAGTCGTATATATAATTTTTCTTTTGTGTACAGTATAGTTTTATTTTAAATAACAATCAAGCACTGTCATAAGATGCAAGGGTTGGAATACGTTTAGGATATAACATCATCGACGAAGCATATATGGGCGTTTTCAATAAAAGCGTGACTTTCATACCTAAAAAAAATGGAAAAATCAACTTGTCTAAAATTTTATTTCAAGAGTTATTTTGAATACCTATATTATAGACCTGTTTGTAAACAAAAAGTGAAATCTTAAATACTCTTTAAAATGATATTTTTTTTCATAATTTGTGTACTGTTTCGTAGGGGACATTTGTCCACTACGAAACTGCTTCTAACCACACATCTTATTGCAATTTTAAATGTCTCCTGTAGACATTCCCGTTTGTTTACTTTATATACTGAAAAGATCTAATTTTTTTCTAAATTGAAGAACCATTTTGTATCGATAAAGATTAGACAGTACTTCAAATATGAAGGTACAACTCATGTTACGTAGGGGACATTTTGATGCGTTTCGTAGTTGACAAAACCGTTTCGTAGTGGACAAAAAGTTTCGTAGTTGACATCAACCCTATTCTATGTTAATAAAAACATACTAAAAATTACATGAAACTAACCCTTGTTATTTGTTTTGCACGAATATAATTGAAAAAAAGAGTAAAAAAAAAAGACTGCATGGTAGTGGTAGTGTCCACAATCCCTATATTACAATAGTAACAAGACTGATTGTATTCATCAAAGCATGCATTACGCTGTACACTGACATTTTTTTCATAATTTTAAAACCAGATACTGAAGGAGATTTGGCCCGTTTCGTAGTGGACATTTACAAAAATACGGTATCACTCCGGTCCATTTGATGTGCTTAATTTTTCTTACCAACAATTTAACTGCCGTTACAAAAGCATCACTTCTTTTGTAAGACCCTAATGTTTATATCTTTTGCAAACAAAATTACATTGATTTTATTAAACTGTTTTTTTTAGCAAATTTGAATGACTTCGTTTCGTAGTGGACATTTTGTCAGGGACACACCTTCTGAAATTAAACATCCTATGTTAAAAGCTGTTTATTAAAATATGTTGGCTCTAAACATACTTTTGAATTATTAAAGACCTTATATCAAGTAAAAATAACTACATTTTTTACGATTTTTTAGAGTATGAATGTTGAACAGGCGGTCTAGGGACATGCCATTTTTGTTGTTTTTGACCATTCAGGAATCAATACCTTATCAATCCCTCTACAAAATATACTGCTTCTTTGCTTAAAAATGTTAAATCTAATTCAATGTACTGACTGCACAAAAATTACTTGTAAAGATCAAACAGGTTTTTTTAAAGTGGCTGGGACAAGAAAATACCTTTTTATTGAAAAACACCCATATATTATACGTACATGTCAATGACAACTAAATGATATTTATATAACCACAATTTACTTGTAGAAAGAATGCGATCAAGTGTTAAAAAAAAACAACTGCTGCGCTCATCATATGTTAGTGTAATGCATAGGAGAAACGCGAAAATAAAATCTTTCCACCCACATATCACTGGTAAAATATAAAACATGACTGACGTTTTTCGTTTCATTTTAATTTATGGCAATCACAATACATTGGTCCATGGCCATATGATGAGTTTTCTGATAAGTATTATAATATTCGGTGAATATATTCATATTGGTTTTGATACCAAACACATGTAAACAATATTTTTCTTATAAGTACAATTTTGGACAGCATAAAACGCCCAAGGACAGAAAATTCTCGACAAGAATTAAAAACTAAACTACAATATTATTACCGTGATCTCCATGACATTCACACTTATGATTGATGCACGCCATGTGTTGTCCAGCAGAACATGTGATAGTACATTCACTTGCTACATTACAGCAGCTAATACACCCTAAAGCAAGAATAATCATAACATTAGAAAGTTGGAAAAAGACAGCTTCAAATTTTAATAGATCATCAAAATATCAATATTCAACGCATTCAAGTGAGTGCTATATGTAAACATGGTAAAGTATCCTCTCGCAGCAATGATGAAAAGAATAATATTGTGTGATAAATGTGGTATACTAAAATGCATCTTTATAATATATTCGTTTCAAATTATTCTTAGATAACCCACTTTACAGTCTTACATTTAAACACATCAGAGTGAAATTTTCGCATCATTTCTCAATTATAAAAAGTTAACTAAAGTTGTCATCTCATGCTAATAAAGGGACAGACAATATTACTTAACATACAGATTCAAGAGGGTGCTATGTAAACCTGGTAAAGTATCCCTTTGCAGCAAAAATGAAAAGAGATTTTAGGCCCTTCATAGCTTGCTGTTCGGTGTAAACCGAAGCTCCGTGTTGAAGACCGTACTTTGACCTATAATGGTTTACTTTTACAAGTTATGACTTGGATGGAAAGTTGTCCCATTGGCACTCATACCACATCTTCTTATATCTAGATTTTTAAAACAACTGAGTTTTTTAACAGTAGAGATGATACTACACAATACGTCTAGTTTCTGATATTACCACTCCAGGACAGGGACTATGAAATTAATTTAAATTTTGTTTATTTTAGCATGCCAAAGGCCGAGGGTGAATGTCATATGGATGGCGTAGATAAATCATTGTATCAAATGAAATCAAAAGTCAACAATTGTTTTATTATATGACTCTTTATCCTTCTCCAATTTTCTAGTATTTGCTCAAATACTTTTAAAACTGCTTCCTGTTTTATACAACATGTAAATAGTACTGCTTTTGCAATGGCGAATTTTCCTAAGTTGATAATTTTTTTTACTAAAAACAAATACGACACAAAAAAGAAGAAGAGAAGAATATGAAATTAATTAAAATTTTGTTTTTGTTTACATTTTTATAACTAATCATGGAAATCAAATATAAAAAGGGCGAAGGAAGTGTGTGATGTTATATTTTCACTACACATTTAAAAAATATTGAAATTTTAATTTGTCTTTCTATAATGTTTTAATTTTTATGACTTGTTTATATTCATTTAAATTAATTAAAAACAAATACGCCACAAAAAAAGAAGAAGAGAAGAATATGAAATTAATTAAAATTTTGTTTTTGTTTACATTTTTATAACTAATCATGGAAATCAAATATAAAAAGGGCGAAGGAAGTGTGTGATGTTATATTTTCACTACACATTTAAGAAATATTGAAATTTTAATTTGTCTTTCTATAATGTTTTAATTTTTATGACTTGTTTATATTCATTTAAATTTACTAAAAACAAATACGCCACAAAAAAAGAAGAAGAGAAGAATATGAAATTAATTAAAATTTTGTTTTTGTTTACATTTTTATAACTAATCATGGAAATCAAATATAAAAAGGGCGAAGGAAGTGTGTGATGTTATATTTTCACTACACATTTAAAAAATATTGAAATTTTAATTTGTCTTTCTCTAATGTTTTAATTTTTATGACTTGTTTATATTTGTAATTAACTTGATTATCACAATTATAAATATTATACAATTATTGTTTTTGATGAGGTTGACACAATGATTTATCAACCCAGAGATATGATAATCACATAGGCCAATAAAATGATTTATTGTATAGCAATATAATATTTCCAACAGAAAGTAACCAAAAGTTAGCGTGCAATAAATTCTAATATTGCACTAGTGCAATAAATCTTCAAAATACATGACGTCATCAATGACAAAATCTTAGTTTAAACCAATTTTTACTTTCAAATATTATATTGCTATACAATAAAAGGGTTATTGCATGAATATTGGGGAATATTGTCCCTCGTAGAACTTTATTATATGACTTTTTATCATTCTCCAATTTTCTAGTATTTGCTCAAAATACTTTTAAAATTGCCTCCTGTTGTATACCACATTTAAATAGTACTGCTTTTGCAGTTGCGAATTTTCCTAAATTGAAATATTCATTAAAATTTACTAAAAACAAATACATCACCAAAAAAATAAAAAAAGAAGAAGAAGAGAAGAAGAAATATGCCGACAACAAGAAAAGAAAAAATAAACGTGAATTTACTTTACGTCTTTTTAAAAAATACGTCATCAACGTTGCCTTGGAATATCTAAATTAGGTACAAGGGAGATGTTTCAAACCTTATATTAACCTCTCGTTATTTTTGCCGCGTTGAATATTTCGTCTTATCAAAGAGGATTTCATATGTTTTTAGCCTATGAGAAAACAGAAAATTTATAGTCATGTCAAAATGAGTGTTGTGTTTTAACTATTATTTTACTATTTTTTGAAGGCTGTACGGTGACTTATAGTCGTCTGTGGCAATTGGTATCTCGCGGAGAGCTTTTTCATTGGCATTCATGCCACATATTCTTATTCTTGTATTAAACGTATGATTGAAGTAACAAATGTTTTTCATATTAGAATTTAATGTTTTCTAAGTGATGTAGCTGATAAAAAGAATGATCCAACATCATTTTGATGCTATTTATTGGGCTTAAAGTGTAGTACTGTAAACACCAAAGCAAAAGAAAATACTTGAAATTCCAACAAAAAATCAAGTAGCAAAAAATACCGAACTCAAAGGAAAATTCAAAACGTCTTTTATTAAATGTCAAAATCAAAAGCTCAAAATGCTCTAAAGTTTTTATTAACTTCTACTCAGAACAAACGATTGTAAAAAGCATTAGGAAAACTATAACCCTATGGTCGTTTTATTTCAAACTTTTTAGATGAGAGGTGGAGTCATTGTCATACAATGAACGAGATTCGGTCAAAACTTTATTGATTATATCCAACATAATCATAGTCAACCATGATCAATTACATTTCAACATTTACTGCAATGCAATTTTTAAGACAAACTTTTTCATTCAAATATTGCGTATATCGAGCAGTTTTTACGTATCTTTCTTTTATTAACGAAAAGTAAAGAATGACTTTTGTACTTTCATTCAAAGCAATTGTATGTTTTGAGAACTCACCAATGATACATGCAAGTAATCCTAAACACAGAGTAAGTTTCATTTTGTGTTGTTCAGGCTGACCAGTTGTACAAAGTGTGTGTCCCTCGACATTTTATCACCTTATCATTTGGTATAAGACGTGCTCTATCCATCTGGTCATTTCACAGAGGAAATTCATGTTCTGTATAATCACGATAGTCAAATGAAATGAAAACGACATTTAATTTCCGTCGTGCTTTAATTTTCTAGATTCAACTTCACCAGGACCAAACAATTGTAAGCTTACGATGCATTAGTTCAAAACAGATAATGATAAAAAAAATGCATTTAGATGTTTTATGACTCCCGGATGCTGCTTAATTCCCCAATGTTAAAATTTCCTTAACTAATTTCATCGATTGTCATACAAGTTGAAATGTTAGCGGCAATAAGTGAAATTAGGCATTAAGCTTAAATCCCTGACAACAAGCTAACGCCTAAGTCTATTGCCTAAATGACGTCTTAAATCCTAGGCTGTAAGCTAAAATCCTGATAACTTTTTGCAGGCATTAGGCTTAATTCCTAATATATAAATAGGAGTAAATAAATAAAAGGCATTTATTCATTTACATAAAAATACATTTGTTATATAATAACTAGTGTTGTTAATGGTTACCGGTCGAACGACCCAATACCGAATACCAAAAACGCAAATCGGTTAACCGGACTTTTTTTCAATTTTGATAGACTTGATATGAATTTGTATTGAAATCCATTAATCCTTATGTTTTATTTTAAAAATGTCGTCGTAGTAATTAATTTGACAGATCAATTGTCCAGTATATTGATTGCTATTGTTAATCATAAAACATAAAATTAATTAGAGCTCGAGGCAGGATCTTAAAGAAACATAATTAGTAAACATGTTTTTTAACAGTAACTTTAAAGTCATAAGAAACCTAAAAAAAAAATGCATACGTTTTTTTATAACTTTCATTGTAAAACTTATGTACTTATACTTTTTTCTGAATAAATCTTTAATTTTTCATGTTTAGAAGAAGTTTACTTTATTTTAATTGCTTCCTTCCAGGAAGCAATTCCCCCGACATATTTTCCGTATGCAAAGTGACCTCAGTGTGACCCATCTCGTAAAAATCCTGTGATCACAATACGCATGGATGTACTTAAAAAAACTATTATCTGAATTTACATGTTAAACACGTGCTCAATTTCCATGCTTTTTTGTCGATTGTTGACAAACAGCGTGACAATCGTTAAACTTCGACTTCAAAACACGAACTTTAATTACCTGCCATATTTTCACAACAACACTGACCTATTGAAAAAAAAATTTAACGATTATACGAAATTTACACGAAAAAAATGATAAATTCGTGCAAAGAAGACTAAATTAATGATGTTTGTATGCATTGGTTCAAGAATTGGAAGAACATTTTTTTTCACCGGTCACTCGTTTTTTTTTTTACCTTAAATCAGTAATGCAATTAATTTTTACTAATTACTTCATTATTTCGTTTTTGATTTAATATTGTGTAAACCTACAACTAAATATGCAACATCCGTAGTGCAAGGCTTAGTCTTACTTTAAATGAAATGCTAACTCAAAAATTGTGAAATACAAACCAATGTGAATGTACTCCATGTATACGTGATAGTACGAGAAACATGCTTAAAGAAACAAGCAAACAAAGTTAAGAAACATGTCGTACGGGGACCTATAGTTGTTCATTTCTGTGTCATTTTGGTCTCTTGTGGAGATTTGTCACTTGGCTATCATACCAAATCTTCTTTTTAATAATTAATCATTTCAAATTGAAAAGCTCCACATTATTTGCGGAGACAACAAGAGAAAAGGAAAGAATTATCGGTTTCAGACATATTCATTTCTACGAGATCAAGTAGTTTTTTTTTTTTTTCAATCTGAAGTTGGTACAAACGCTATAGTTGATACGGTGTTTTTGATTATTATAAAAGTCAAACTTCGCCAGGAATCCCCACACACAAGCCTTGTAATGCCGAAAAATTTATAGACAAAATGTTCAAGACAAACTTGAATATTGAAAATATCGCCTGCGGCTACAATCCAAAATTGTTTGCCGAATTTAACTCTAGTTACTATAATTTAACAAAGGCTAAGTTTCCTAATTCAGACTTGCTAATGGAAATTTAAGAACTTATCACATGACTTCCGTATGACGACGTGGCACTTACGACAGGTTGTTGTCGCATCTGGTATTAAGTATAAAGGAGTTAATTTTGGACGAATGTATCAAGTCGTCGTGGCCGATCGCGAGTGGTTAAGGCGATAGACTAGAAATCTATTGGGGTCTCCCCGCACAGGTTCGAATCCTGTCGACGACGCAGACTTTTTGATATCTACTTTTTGTAATGAATCACACACACTGCTCACTCAACGCGCTCAAAGACAAGTAGGAATCAAAGTTATCGATAAGTTAACCACAGATTGATTCTGTCCTGAAAACGACCATTTTGAATGAATTCAGATGTTAATATGACAGAGTTCATTCAGCTCAACTGTTGACTGATGAAGATCGTTAAGGTATCATGCATAGAGGAAGAAAAAGGCACACACTTTCAGTATCCATCCTAACAATTTCGGGGAGATAAACGGTGATTTGCCAGTAAATACTTTGATTTTGATAAAAATCGTTAGCTTTCCTATCTTCCGTCTGAAATTAAATTGTTATTGAAGGAAAACTGTTAGATACAAAGTAAGAATAAACGTATGTGAGAATCTTTGTGTTTCACTGACATGTAACTTGAACGAGAAACAGACATCAAGTAGGTATCTCTTTCACTCACACAGTTTTCAATCAGTTTCTTTCAATTGACACAAACGTTGAATGTGAGACCTTTTCAATATTTCTAGAAAATTGCATCAAAAATACATATGACCCCGACGTGATTCGAACGTGAGTTCGTGGTCTAGTGGTTAAGACCGATGGCTACGGTGCTGAAGGTCCCGAGTTCGATTCTCACTCGGGGTGCTAAAAATATCAGCACATCAGAAGGGTAATTTTCACCCTCTCACACACATCTCTGGTACCCAGACTGGACTTCCGGTTTTGGATTTGGATAACGAAGACGTGCCTTCTAAACCAGAGAAAATCTGATAAGTTTGTGTTGTATGACTAACCATCCGTTGATGGTTAGTCTTTATTATTCCTTATATTGTTTTAGTGGAACTTTTTGTGGCCATATTTTGTGCATTTTTGACATTTAATAAGACTTTCTCACCTTCCTTCACCATGTCTGGTGGAAGGGGGGATGGTCGCTCCATTAAAGAGAAAACTGTGTTAGTGGATGTAGGTGATAATCGGAATATAAAAGCTGCCGATGTCATCGCTAATGTGGAAAAAGAAGTTGGTGAGGGAACAGTCCTTGCATGTGTTCCAAAAAGCGGTAATAGTTATGAGCTGACGTTGACTGATAAAGATGCTTTGGATTTGATAGTTGATACAGGTTTCAAGGTGAATGACTCTAATTTTAAACCCAGAGCTATTTTTTCGTGATAAAGTTGTCAGTTTTTTTAATGTATCACATTATGTGCCTGATTCAGAAATACGTGAGAAATTACAGGAGTTTGGTGTAACACTCAAGTCGCCTATTAAGCGGAAAATGCACCCTGGTACGGACGTTGCTAATGGAACACGGTATGTAGTAGTTAGATTTTCCCCTGAACGACAAAGTCTACCATATACTTTGAAACTTTCAACTGGCGTGAGTTCATTTGAATATATAAGAGTAGTCCATGACGAACAGAAGAGAGTCTGTACCCAGTGTTTTGAGACAAGTCATGTTTATGCAAACTGTCCTGATAACATTTGCTACAAGTGTAAACGCTTCGGACACCTAGCAAGAGCTTGTCAAACCCCGCCGTGTGAAACATGTCATAAAGTGTTATCATACTGTCGGTGTGAGCCGGTTTGGAACAGGGGTAGAAATGAAAATGAAACAACTAATGATGACACAGGAAACGAAACAAATTCTGACATTCCTGAACGTGAAACAAACACTGAACACCACGAAAATGATGGTATGAACGAGAATGAAGCTGGAGACGAGCATACGGATGGAGTCAATGGTGATGATGATAACATGGAGCAGAGTGATGATGACGATGATAACACGGCGAAAAGTGACGGCGATGATGATGATACCATGGAGGAAAGTGTTGCTGACGACGATGCCAAAGATGAACAATTTGATGAAAACGCTAAAAAAGACAATGATGTTATAGTTTCCGATGAAAAACAAATGTCTTGTGTTGATAATGATGAACTAGATTTGACGACTGATGATGAACATTCAAACAAACAAGAGACAGTAAATGTTGATAATAAAATGCATAAAAAAGGGGGGTCTAGCCCTTCAAAATTAGAACCACAGCCAGTTCCTCGTGGGTCTAATTTGACTGATACTGTTGGTAAAAATACAGAAGTTGATGAATCTAAGGAAGCTGATATTGTAATGACCGACGAGGAATTGGCTGCGAATATGAGTAAAATTAGGAGGAAACGTTTGGTTACATCTCCAAAATTTACTTCAGATGAGCTTAAAAAATTTAGGAGGGAACCCAAGAATAAAGAATCAAATTCAAGTTCATAGGTACAAACTTACTTTCTTTCTTACTTTTTGTACTGATGGTTAATATTGTATCTATTAATGCTAATGGTTTGAGGGATCAGTCAAAATTCCAAAAGTTTTGTTCTTTTTGTTCGGAAAATTATTATGATGTTGTAGCTATCCAAGAAACCTTTTGGTCAGATGATTTAGTTACTAGTTTTGCTAAGTTTTGGAATGGTAAAATATTTTACTCATGTGCAGAAACACATAGACAAGGTGTTGCTTTTTTGATAAGTAAAAAGGTTGAACATGAAGTAAATTATATACAAAGTTTTGACGGTAGATGTGTACATATTCAATTACAACAAGATGATAAATTAATAAATATTGTTAATTGTTACGCACCTAATTCTGTTCTTGAGAGAACTACATTTTTCGAAAATTTGAGCGGAAAATTGATAAATACAGAAAATATTATTTTGTTGGGTGATATGAACACATCTATGTCAAAACTTGACAGGTGCGGAAAAACACAACACACAGAAGACAAATCATACAAAACAATAAATCAGTTGTGCGAAAATTTTAATATTTATGATATATGGCGAGCAAGAAATCCAACGTCACGAATATTCTCTTGGCGTCGAGTTGTACAAAATAATTTAATTCAGAGTAGATTGGATTTTATATTTATTCCAAAGTCCTTTTCTGTATTCGTGAAGAACGTTTATTATAAACATAATGCGTTCAGTGATCATTCTTTTGTAAATCTGAATATAGATTTTAGTGAAATTGAAAGAGGCCCGGGTTTATGGATATTCAACAACAAATTGTTAGATGACGAAGAGTTTGTAAATAAAATAAATAAATTGATTGAAACCGAAAAACAATGTCCTCTTTATGATGACGAACCGTTGGTTTGGTATGATAATTTAAAATATAAAATAAAACAATTAGCAAAAGTTATTGCTCAAAATAAATCCCGTGCCGAAAAATCGGAATATTTTAAAATTCAAAGAGAATTCGAAAAAATTTCATTAGCCGTAGCTAATAATGAAATTGTTGACTTAAATAAATTTGAGGAAGTTAAATTAAAATTAAAATGTCATGAAGAAAACATTTGTAAAGGCGCAATTTTGCGTTCTAAAGCCCATTGGGCAATAGATGGTGACAAAAATTCTAAATATTTTTTACAACTTGAAAAATATAAACAAAACTGTAATGTTATAAAAGAATTAAAAAATAGTGATAATAATATAGTCACATCTACGGAGGCAATTCTTGATGAAGTTCATAAATTTTATAAAGATTTATATTCTTGTACAACAATAGACAAAGATAAAGCAAATGAAATTTTAAATTTTATTTCGGAAAAAGTTTCTGAAGATGATATGGAAAATTTAGAAGCGGAATTTAGTTTAGATGACATAAAAGCCGCTTTATTTAGTATGTCTAAAAATAAATCCCCGGGTCCCGATGGACTAACTGTGGAATTTTTTTGTCATTTCTTCCATTCGTTCGGAGATATATTTTTGAAATTTTTTAAAGCTATTGAAGAAGAAAAACTTATGACAAGATCTATGAGACATGGCATAATTACTTTGGTCTATAAAAATAAAGGAGACAAAAATATGTTAAAAAACTTTACACCCATTTCATTGTTATGTGTGGATTATAAAATAATGGCTAGAATAATGTCTAACAGACTAAAATTTGTTTTGCCGAAATTGATTTCTATTTATCAAACGTGTTGTATCCCTGGACGAGATATTGCAGATACAACTGCAAGTATTAGAGATTTAATTGAAATCATTGAAAACGATGATTTAGAAGCTTTTCTTATAAAAGTTGACCAGGAAAAGGCTTTTGACAAAGTTGATCATGATTATTTATATTTAGTTTTAGAAAAATTTGGCTTTGGTCCAAAATTCATTCAGTGGATAAAAATATTTTATAAAAATGTAAACAGTAGCGTAAAATGTAATGGCTTTTTAACAAAATATGTTAAACTAAATAATTCAATAAAACAAGGATGTCCCGTGTCTGCTCTCCTTTACGTTCTAGTTAGGGCAGGCAATAATAAAGAATAAAAATATTAAAGGTGTTGTTATTCCTAATTCAAATAAAGAAGCAAAAATTTTTCAACATGCAGATGATACTAATATTTTTACTGCCGACAAAAATTCTATAAAAGAAACATTTAAAATTTTGAATCTATATAGTGAAGCGTCAGGTGCTAAAATTAATAAACAAAAATCTGAAATTTTATGCTTAGGTTCTGGTAGCATAAATGATCAAGAACTAAATACATTTCAAATTCAGCGTTGTGAAACTGTAACTAAAGTTCTAGGAATTTATGTTGGTAAAGATAAACAGTTATGTGAATTATTGAATTGGAAAGATAAAATTAAAAAAATAAAAACAATTTTATTTTTTTGGAATAAAAGAGATCTAACACTACCTGGTAGAGCAGTTGTTCTTACTTCGCTTATAATGTCTAGATTTTATTATACTTTAACAGTATGCCCGTTACCAGAGAACATAAAAAATGAAATTCGATTAATAGTTTTAAAATTTCTTTGGCAACATAAGTCCCATTTGGTAAAGTATCAAACAATAATTGGTGAAAAATTAGTAGGAGGTTTAAATATTCCAGATATTTTTCTAAAAATGCAAGCTTTTAGATTAAAATTCCTTAAAAAATATCTTGACCCGAATTGTCAATCAATTTGGAAAAGTGCGCTTGATTATTTCATTACTAAAATTGAAAATATGGATTTAAAACAAAATATTTTGTTCACGTATTTGAATTCCAAGCATTTGAAACACTTACCACTTTATTATCAAGAAATGTTTAATGCCTATTATAGAATAAAATCCAAGCTAAAATTTGAAATTGAAATTCAACATGTGTACGATAATCCTATTTTTTGTAATCCAAATATAAAGCTAAACGGTAAAATGCTTCTTTTCGAAAAATTCATTCACTCAGGTTTGATCCAGATAAAAGACATCTGTTATGAAGTAATTCCCGGATTTTTTACTTCCGGTTCGATAGTAGAAATAATTCAACAAAATTTTCCTGACGAAAAACCACATGAAATAAAAGCTGCATACGACAAGATTTTAAGATGTATTCCTGAAACGTGGAAAATTTTACTGAAATCCATAAACCCGTTAAATACTGAGAGTATTCCGAAATTACGTATTTGTTTAGAAAACGACAGAGAAGTTCCGTTTTTAGGGGCAGTTACAAAATTATTTTACAAACTCTTAAGGCGTGTTTTATTTTCTTTAACCATTAACCTGGTTGAAGTTTGGTTATTGGTTCAATGTTTTATTATTTTTTGTTCTTAACCAATTGGTTATTGGTTAATGAAACCTTTAACCATACTTCCAAGGACGGTTTAGATATTTTCAAAATGGTGGCCTAGGCTACCGGCGATGTTTTTTTTCTCTGTGTATTTGCTAGTCTTACTTATATAAAAGTAAGAGCTCTAACATACATAATGGAGAAAAAACCTTCGGGCTCCCATGTTTGAAAATTGAAGCTTAAGTCTATATGTTCATATCTATATCTGGTAAGGGCGGTTTATTTATTTATGAGCTTACTTCAGGCTGGGACTATTATACTGTTAGTATTATCTGCGACTACTATAACATAGTGTAATAGTAGTCCCAGCTTCAGGAAGATCTTGAATATTGTCCAAAGTTGGATAAGAATGCCTCAAAGAATAGGACTTTTTGTGTTATATAAAATGTAGTTTTTACCGTCATTTCTAAATACTTGACACTTCAGAACCTTTTTTAACCGGTTTCACCGTGACTATATGCAATAAGTCACCTATACCTGTCACTATGTACATGCAGTGTTTGTATATAAGAAGATGTGGTATGAGTGCTAATGAGACAAGTCTCCATCCAAGTCGCAATTTATAAAAGTAGACAATTATAGGTCAAGGTACTGTCCTTAACACGGAGCCTTGGCTCACACCGAACAGCAAGCTATAAAGAACCCAAAAATTAATACTGTTAAACCATTCAAACTGGAAAACCAACTGTCTAATCTATATGAAAAACCAGAAACAAGAAACACTTATGAACGACATCAACAAAGTTAACTATTGAAGTTCAGATTCCTGACTTAGGGTCTTACTTAGGACAGGTGCAACAATTATACACTTAACGATTGCCTTATTTTTAATTATGCAAAAAAAAATCACATCAACTAATCAAAAATTCATATAAAAAATAGAAAATTGTACTGTCCAATACCCTAATGACAAACTTGACATAGCATGTACCCAAGTCTTTAAAACCAAAGACTTTCGGAACAAGAAAATTGCACCTTTTCTACCTATAGGCAAATCACACTTTTTGCCAAAATTCTCAAATAAAGAATTTTATTATATATTTTAACATATATCATCATTCATGTTACCAAAACAAAACCACTTTTGATAGGAACTATTTTCTCATATGTATACAATGAACATTAAAAGAAATTGATTGTTGTCTTTGACTTATGAGACCCCTTTTCAACGTGAAAAAGTTGATATTTGCAGTGTTTGTTATTTTAATCCTACTTGTAATTTGTTTTTGTTCACACATTGCAGTCAATAATATGAAATTTTATGCGACTGTCAAATAAGTGAAAGGTTAGCTAGCTATAAAACCAGGTTTAATCCACCATTTTCTACCTTAGACAATGCCTGTACCAAGTCAGGAATATGCCAGTTGTTTTTCATTCGTTTGATGTGTTTGAGCTTTTGATTTTTCCATTTGATAAGAGACTTTCCGTTTATTACCTTGGAGTTTGACATTTTCTATATTTTATATTTTGCAATGATTCATGTAAATCCCATAATAGATAAAGATTAAAAGGGCCCGGCGATGCAGCAACATTTTGGCACTGGTTAACACACACAAACATTGCCCTGTTGTGGCAGTAACAGTCCTTATACACATTCGAAAGATTTTAATGATTGAAAATATGTTAACGACCGTTAACGACAGAAAGCACAATTTTTGAATAATAACAGCATATTTGCATGTACTATTGAAAATTTATCCACTATGGTCTTGCGTAAGGGAGTATGCATGTCATGCAGATCACAATCTAAATTTTTGACTTTAATATTTAAGTAAATCAATCGCATTCAACTTGTGCTAAACTTTCAAGTACATGTACTTTTACATTATAAATAGACAAATTACAACAAAATTAAGCTATAAAAAGTCGGAAATTTGGAGAAAACAAATAATGTTTAATGGCAATAATTGTAGTGTTGCTGCAACAAGAGATACGAAATTTTGGAACATACTAATTTAGGTCTGACTGGAGATGGAATGTCAGTAACGACTGGTAGTCCTTTGTTAATTTATGTATTATGTCAGTTTGCTTAGTTTCTTTTGTAGCCTGTTCTGACATCGGACTCTTAATTCTTTTACAGAGGAGGATTTAGGGGGGGGCAGGGGGCCCGCCCCCCTTTTGAGAAAAAAATTGATTGCTTATATAGGGAATCACTGAAGCGTGACGAGATCGGGCCCCCTCTTAGGCAACCAGTGGGCCCCCACTTATGAAAATTTCTGGATCCGCCACTGTTTTAAACTTAGTTTTACTATGCGTTTTGCTATGTGTTTGTTTATTCTGTATTGGCTAGAGTTAAAGGGGAGGTTAATTGAGATCTCATAAAAAATGTTTAACCTCGTCGTATTTTTGCTGCTGCTGTCCCAACTTGACCTTTGTTCATTTATATGTTTTGAAGTTAAGTATGACGTCCATTTTCACTGAACAACTGCACATTTTATTTAGGGGGGGGGGGCAGCTGAGGCCCATCTCTGTGTGCGAGATTTTCTCGCTGCGGTGACCTTCAGCTGTTTTATGCTCTTTGGTCGGGTTGTTGTCTCTTTGACATATTCCCCATTCCCATTCCCAATTTTATTATGTTTAAAAAGTTAGTGGAATACGGTCCGTTTGTCCTACATAAATAATAACAGACACGGGTAACAAAATTGTCAATCACAATGTCACACGAGCTTGCTTTTCTACAGAAATAGCTGATTTACCATGACATTAATTTTGGACCTGGTTCGGGTTCCTATGCAAAAAATCCAAGAAAATCGCATTAAAGTTTTTCTTTTTAGTTGAAAATAATTCTTAAAATTTGAATATATCAAAGGGAACTAGAAGCATGTTCTTCGTCCTACAAACGGATTACATTTATTATTAAATAACAAGTTAAAATTTGTTGTCTTCTTTAATACACATTTCTTTTTGGTTGCAAAGCTGCCAGTATCTGTTTAAAAGTTTTGTTTTTGTTTAAGGTTTTTTTGGTTAATCCGTTTTATTTTGTGTTGAAACATGTTTTAAGTTTTACTCTTAACCAGGTTATTGGTTAAATTCAACCTCAAACATGTTGAAAGAAAATAAAACACGCCTATATCTGTCAGAAATGTTTGAAACGCCCACAGCTGAAAAGCATTGGGCGGAGAAATACCCGTCGATCAATTTTACTAGATTGTATTCAGTAACCAATCAGAATGGTCTACCTCCTGACTGTCACTGTCTGAACTATAGGATGGTTCACAGGGCTATTTTTACCTTAGAAAAGTTGTTTAAATTTGGTCAAGTGGTCAGCAACACATGCAAAGCGTGCGGCCTATATACAGAAAACTTGTTACACCTGTTTGCCTTATGTCCGAAGTTGACCCCGATACATAACTTTCTGAAAGATATGTTACATAACATTTTTATTGATTATCCCCCTGATGTTGTAAATTTGACAAATTATGAGGAACTGATGATATTTGGGTACCTTGGTAGTTCAAAGATTGTGAACACATATTTTTTGAACTTTTTTCTGAGTATAGCTAGATTATGCATCTTCAAAACACGCAATCTTAAAGTGTTTCATGACAAAGAAATAGACACAGTGAGACTATTCAAATTTACAATTAGTAAATACATAGAATATGCATACACTTATTACAAAATAAAACATCAACAACAGATCTTTGATAAATATTTTTTAAGCAATAATTCCTTGCTGCGTATTGAAAACGACAAAATAATTTTATTTTTTTAAACACATGAAATCTATTTCAAACTGATTACAATGGTTAACTAGCAGTTTCTGAATATTTTATTTTGAACCGTTAAAAGAACTTTACAATTTTGGAAAAAAGGAAAAGTGTCCGAAAAATTAATGTCAAAAAGGTGTGTTTGACTTTTGAAAAAAACATTAGAGTTATCTCTCTTTGGGTATACATTGAATTAATTGTCATTATTTTATAAACACTTGTCTTTTAAAAATATATCTAGATGGAAATCATTACTAACAAAAAGGTTAATACTAACAACTCTGTACATACCAAAGATGGCACCAAAGAGGTTTGTCTCTTGGTGTTTTTATGTAAATAGTAAATAAATAATTTTAATGATAAAAAAAAAAAAAAAAAGACCGATGGCTACAGTGCTGAAGGTCCCGAGTTCGATTCTCACTCGGGGAGCTAAAAATATCAGCACATCAGAAGGGTAATTTTCACCCTCTCACACACATCTCTGGTACCCAGACCGGAGTTTAAACTAGAATGGGTACTTTGGGGGCCTCGGTTGGTCAAAGTTGTCCCCTGCTTTGACCTGGAGATCAATCTTCTGATATCTCTCTGGTTTGTCTGTTTCCACCGAGTGGCCCGGTGGTTCCCTCCGAGTTCTTCGGCTTCCTCCACCATAATAACAGACTTCCCTGTGTCTCCTAACACTCCCTCTGTGTAGGGTTGGGGATTGTCCTGGTGGTGGGTTGTATATAAGTTAGTGACACATTTCCATTAATCCTGATAGGGAGTGTACATGGATTCCACTGTACCCTCGCAGCAATCGAGGGGTGCTCCGTTCACGGAATGATCTTCGTACATACATACATACATACACGCAACCTTCTGATCTGGAGTCAGACGCGCTACCGTTGCGCCACGGAGTCCTTCTTCCAACCTAATGGAATTTTTAGTCTATAACGCTCAGGTTATTATCGATCCTGCTAAACCTGTACCCCTCCCTTTGGCTGTAAAAAAATAAAATCGTGTTTTCCTTACTTTTTGAAAAATATACGATTCAACACGAATCAATCATGATAATTTATAGACAAAATGTTCAAGACAAACTTGAATATTGAAAATATCGCCTGCGGCTACAATCCAAAATTGTTTGCCGAATTTAACTCTAGTTACTATAATTTAACAAAGGCTAAGTTTCCTAATTCAGACTTGCTAATGGAAATTTAAGAACTTATCAGATGACTTCCGACTGACGATGTGGCACTTACGACAGGTTGTTGTCGCATCTGGTATTAAGTATAAAGTAGTTAATTTTGGACGAACGTATCAAGTCGTCGTGGCCGAGTGGTTAAGGCGATAGACTAGAAATCTATTGGGGTCTCCCCGCACAGGTTCGAATCCTGTCGACGACGCAGACTTTTTGATATCCACTTTTTGTAATGAATCACACACACTGCTCACTCAACGCGCTCAAAGACAAGTAGGAATCAAAGTTATCGATAAGTTAACCACAGATTGATTCTGTCCTGAAAACGACCATTTTGAATGAATTCAGATGTTAATATGACAGAGTTCATTCAGCTCAACTGTGGACTGAGGAAGATCGTTAAGGTATCATGCATAGAGGAAGAAAAAAGGCACACACTCTCAGTATCAATCCTAACAATTTCGGGGAGATAAACGGTGATTTGCCAGTAAATACTTTGATTTTGATAAAAATCGTTAGCTTTCCTATCTTCCGTCTGAAATTAAATTGTTATTGGAGGAAAACTGTTAGATACAAATTAAGAATAACGTATGTGAGAATCTTTGTGTTTCACTGACATGTAACTTGAACGAGAAACAGGCATCAAGTAGGTATCTCTTTCACTCACACAGTTTTCAATCAGTTTCTTTCAATTGTCACAAACGTTGAATGTGAGACCTTTTCAATATTTCTAGAAAATTGCATCAAAAATACATATGACCCCGACGTGATTCGAACACGCAACCTTCTGATCTGGAGTCAGACGCGCTACCGTTGCGCCACGGAGTCCTTCTTCCAACCTAATGGAATTTTTAGTCTGTAACGCTCAGGTTATTATCGATCCTGCTAAACCTGTACCCCTCCCTTTGGCTGTAAAAAAATAAAATCGTGTTTTCCTTACTTTTTGAAAAATATACGATTCAACACGAATCAATCATGATAATTTATAGACAAAATGTTCAAGACAAACTTGAATATTGAAAATATTGCCTGCGGCTACAATCCAAAATTGTTTGCCGAATTTAACTCTAGTTACTATAATTTAACAAAGGCTAAGTTTCCTAATTCAGACTTGCTAATGGAAATTTAAGAACTTATCAGATGACTTCCGACTGACGATGTGGCACTTACGACAGGTTGTTGTCGCATCTGGTATTAAGTATAAAGGAGTTAATTTTGGACGAACGTATCAAGTCGTCGTGGCCGAGTGGTTAAGGCGATAGACTAGAAATCTATTGGGGTCTCCCCGCACAGGTTCGAATCCTGTCGACGACGCAGACTTTTTGATATCCACTTTTTGTAATGAATCACACACACTGCTCACTCAACGCGCTCAAAGACAAGTAGGAATCAAAGTTATCGATAAGTTAACCACAGATTGATTCTGTCCTGAAAACGACCATTTTGAATGAATTCAGATGTTAATATGACAGAGTTCATTCAGCTCAACTGTGGACTGAGGAAGATCGTTAAGGTATCATGCATAGAGGAAGAAAAAAGGCACACACTCTCAGTATCAATCCTAACAATTTCGGGGAGATAAACGGTGATTTGCCAGTAAATACTTTGATTTTGATAAAAATCGTTAGCTTTCCTATCCTCCGTCTGAAATTAAATTGTTATTGGAGGAAAACTGTTAGATACAAATTAAGAATAACGTATGTGAGAATCTTTGTGTTTCACTGACATGTAACTTGAACGAGAAACAGGCATCAAGTAGGTATCTCTTTCACTCACACAGTTTTCAATCAGTTTCTTTCAATTGTCACAAACGTTGAATGTGAGACCTTTTCAATATTTCTAGAAAATTGCATCAAAAATACATATGACCCCGACGTGATTCGAACACGCAACCTTCTGATCTGGAGTCAGACGCGCTACCGTTGCGCCACGGAGTCCTTCTTCCAACCTAATGGAATTTTTAGTCTGTAACGCTCAGGTTATTATCGATCCTGCTAAACCTGTACCCCTCCCTTTGGCTGTAAAAAAATAAAATCGTGTTTTCCTTACTTTTTGAAAAATATACGATTCAACACGAATCAATCATGATAATTTATAGACAAAATGTTCAAGACAAACTTGAATATTGAAAATATCGCCTGCGGCTACAATCCAAAATTGTTTGCCGAATTTAACTCTAGTTACTATAATTTAACAAAGGCTAAGTTTCCTAATTCAGACTTGCTAATGGAAATTTAAGAACTTATCAGATGACTTCCGACTGACGATGTGGCACTTACGACAGGTTGTTGTCGCATCTGGTATTAAGTATAAAGGAGTTAATTTTGGACGAACGTATCAAGTCGTCGTGGCCGAGTGGTTAAGGCGATAGACTAGAAATCTATTGGGGTCTCCCCGCACAGGTTCGAATCCTGTCGACGACGCAGACTTTTTGATATCCACTTTTTGTAATGAATCACACACACTGCTCACTCAACGCGCTCAAAGACAAGTAGGAATCAAAGTTATCGATAAGTTAACCACAGATTGATTCTGTCCTGAAAACGACCATTTTGAATGAATTCAGATGTTAATATGACAGAGTTCATTCAGCTCAACTGTGGACTGAGGAAGATCGTTAAGGTATCATGCATAGAGGAAGAAAAAAGGCACACACTCTCAGTATCAATCCTAACAATTTCGGGGAGATAAACGGTGATTTGCCAGTAAATACTTTGATTTTGATAAAAATCGTTAGCTTTCCTATCTTCCGTCTGAAATTAAATTGTTATTGGAGGAAAACTGTTAGATACAAATTAAGAATAACGTATGTGAGAATCTTTGTGTTTCACTGACATGTAACTTGAACGAGAAACAGGCATCAAGTAGGTATCTCTTTCACTCACACAGTTTTCAATCAGTTTCTTTCAATTGTCACAAACGTTGAATGTGAGACCTTTTCAATATTTCTAGAAAATTGCATCAAAAATACATATGACCCCGACGTGATTCGAACACGCAACCTTCTGATCTGGAGTCAGACGCGCTACCGTTGCGCCACGGAGTCCTTCTTCCAACCTAATGGAATTTTTAGTCTGTAACGCTCAGGTTATTATCGATCCTGCTAAACCTGTACCCCTCCCTTTGGCTGTAAAAAAATAAAATCGTATTTTCCTTACTTTTTGAAAAATATACGATTCAACACGAATCAATCATGATAATTAACATACACTATAACAATATATATTTTACCAGACCACGGTTTGCGGAAGTAGTCAAGAAGACAATATTATGTTTTTCAGGGGTTGACAGGATATACGTGATCGTTGTTAGTTTCAACTTCAATATTATTATGCAAGCAGATGTAATAAACAATGATTTCATACATTATTTTTTTTTGGTTTACACTTTATATAGGGCTTTATTTATGATCTTATTCCAGAGTGCACAATTCTTTTTCTACATATTTGACCTTTATCAAAATTAGGAAATCTGTTTGGTCGTCCCATTTTGTTGTAGGGATGTTTAGATTAAGTGTCGAGTTAATATGTATATTATTTTGTGTTGTCTGCGAGAAACAAATCATTTTTCTGATCTAGTAACTAAATTCAAAACCAATATAGATAATGTTAACATATATATTTTATTGAACTGTGTAAATTAATCGGAATGCGAATGACAACATACACCTACAATTCATTTGTGTGTTTCCCGTTTCGGTAACACATGTCATTTGCGCGGGAACTTCTTACATACACATCGTTTTTGGATTATTGAAACATGTGAAATGTACTGTAACAGTTATTTTGGAGGTAATGTGATATTATTTATTATTCAATAGTACAAATTTTACGTCAGGTTTGTACACATTAAGTCTCTGGTCAGTGGCGGATCTAGGGGAGGGGGGATTCCGGAGATAATTTGAACCTCCCTTTTTTGTTGACGATCAATTCATTTGGATAGGGATATCAGTTGGAGCTGACCCTTTATCCTGGGTTAGGATCCCCTTTTAAAAATGGCTGGATCTGTCTCAGCTAGTCAAGTCAGAACCGAAACACATCAGTGGCAGATCTAGCCATTTTGAAAGGGGGGTCCAACCATGTCCCCATTCAAATGCATTGATCACCCCACAAAAGGGGCGATTCCAACCGGGAACCCTCCTGCTAGATCCGCCACTGCACACTACTCGGACCTATGTGATTTAGTGAGTGATGCGAAAAAACTCAATTTATATTCGGTCCCCCTTTTTGAAAAACTACTAAATCCGCCTCTGCTTATCCTGGGTGAGGTCCCCCTTTTAAAAAATGGTTGGATCTGTCTCAGTTACTTTAATCTAAACTGAAACACATCAGGGGCGGATCCAGCTATTTTGTGAAAAGGGGGGGTCCAACCATGTGCCCATTCAAATGCATTGATCACCCCAAAAAAGGGGCGGTTCCAAATTCTTAGCTGTATATATTGTTTAAATTTAAAGGGCTTCCTATCTTACAGTCCACTTTTTTTAATTATAGGTGTGACGGTAGCCTTACCTTAAAATACAAAAAATTAAGCCACAAAAAATCAAGCTCAATTTGTAATAGAATGAAATATAAATCTGTTTAAATAGTTATTGAACATAAGGTGGGTGACATGAAAGTCGCTAACCTTATCAAACTTATTATAGTACTCTCTTATTGTAATAGATATAAATAAAATCTTTTGAAAATGCAGTAAAATCTGATTTGAATTTGTTTACAATATACAATGTCAATGTAAAAAGAAATACATATAAAATAAATAAAATATAAAGCCACTACTTTAAACTAAAAAAATCCCCACCTTGAGGCCCGACCATAGAGGAGACAACAGCTGAAGGCCACCAATGGGTCTTCAATGCAGCAAGAAGCTCCCACACCCGGAGTCGTCACAACAAACCCGTTCTAGAAATAATTTGTGAATGAAATTGGTAAATACAGTTATTCTTGATCTTCATACAATTTAAGGGCATTTCCAAATAGTTTTAAATATAATGCTTTATGCATCTGAAAAGGGTTGAAAATAACACTGAAAAATCATCGTTTTTCCTCTAGCATAGTTTGTACGTGCTGTATAGGTGTATTTTAAAGGCACAACAGTGAAGCCGCTGTATAATACTTCAATCGAACCGATTTACTTTTTGAAGTTTAATTACTATACTATATATAAAAATATTAATTTTCGCGAACCATTTAGGTCACGGAAATTCCAAAATATGGCATCAGTAAGGAGAGTTGTACAAATAATGTGAATACACAGAACCCCCATCCAATTCATCTTAACTAAAAGTATTCATCATTTTCTATTTTATATGTACTAACAATATTCCATTTTTCTATAATTTGGATTAAAATGTGCAAAAATCTGAGTTAGAATAGGTCGAATACCCCAAATAAACATTCCCTGATTGGTTGAAGCACTGTGGCGTCGATGTAAAGCATAGCAAGCCTCGATGTAAAGCACATGCTTCACAGGAATAATTAAGGAGAGTTTTGCAAATAATGTGAATACACAGACCCTCAATCCAATTTATGTATTGCTAAAAATAATCAAGTGTTCATCATTTTCTGTTTTGATTCTGCTAACAACATTCTATTTTTTCTATAATTCCATTTGAAATATGTGAAACCCCGCAATGAAAATAGATGGCCTCAATGATGTGAAAGCAACCCAAAAAAATTTCGTTAATATGTTAACATCTTGAAATTTGACCCTAGGTTCAAAGGGTTAATAAACCGATTCACAAATAGAGATATCCTTTCGCTCAAGTGAAGTATACAGGCAACTTCGTTTATAGAAATATATACACTTTATCAGTAATATATTGTCATGCTTCTGCATATCCACGTTTTTTTTGTATGCTGAACTTCAGTCAAATTTAATTCTATGCAAACTTTATTACGTAAAGCAATAGGAATAAGAATGTTTTTGCGCCAATTTAACCGTGACCAGCATCATCTTCAGTATCAAAATTGTTTATCGTAATCATTGTGAAATTTCACTGACATATATAGGGTTTATTAATATAGAGTAATTTTGGTAAGTATGGCTAAAGTTCTCCAGATGTGCTTCTTTAGACATCTTTGACGGTCAGTTTAATCCCATTTATCTCAATAATATCCCCGATGACAGAAATGTCAACCCGACCTATTCGTGTCAAAAGTGAAAATCTAATCTATTTGATGAACTAATTTCTTCTAAAACTATACATGCATTATTTCTGTATTATTTGATAACCAATCACATTTGCGTTGCATGATAATGGGTACTGTTTGAGCGAACTGTCTAGTGTACTGCAAGATCGATGCAAATTGTGACGTCAGTGAGTGATCACGTGACATTATTATTTGTAAACAAACCAGCTCCTCATGTACACGTGTCTCAGTCTGAACTATACATTCAAAGTGCAATCAATCTTTCAATCACTATTTTATGATATTTTTGTGTCTGTTTTTTGGTTTGCATATCAGTAGTCGAAGTAAACTCAAGGTTATTATATAAAATTATTTGTCTCTTTTCGTATGTAGTACATGTGTTTGAGGTCCGGTTTAATTTGTACGCATGAAATCTCTAGTCTAAAAAAAGCTAGTGATAGAACCTTAACCAGATAAGCAACTGTCTAGGGCCAAGTAAGGAAGGTGAAAAAAAACCAGTACTGGTACTATTACGCAGAACCATAAACAGATGCATAGACAGACCCAGGGGATGGCAGTGGCGGATCCAGAACTTTTCATAAGGTGGGGCCCGCTCCAGTCATGCTTCAGTGATTCTCTATATAATCAACAAAATTTTTCCAACGAAAAGAGGGGGAGGGGTCTGCCCCCTAGATCCTCCTATTGGTGGGAAAAATTTATTTGATTATATAGGAAATCATCAAAGCTTGACAGGAGTGGGCAGCCCTTTGGAAAGTCAGAGGCCACCCCTTTATGAAAAGTGCTGAATTGCCACTGAGATTTGCAGGTTTTCTTTGTCAACAACTCTGACTGAGTACACAATTTGATTCATTTTAGCTCATTAGCTGGGCTCACTCGCTAAAAATATTCATTGCGGCTCACTGGCAAATATCTTACGATACTCATGTGTAGAAAAACTGATAATCTGTACATGTGTGTGAGGAGTAGTTAGCTTAAATATAGCTAAATTTGGAAAATTTGAAAATGACTTGGGGAATGAAGATGTAGTAAAGACCGAATATCAGTTTTGGTCTTATATATGTAGTAATTTAAAATTTTAGTCTTACATATGTATACATGTATATGTGTACAAATATATCACTGTTTCAGTGGCAATGGTAAATAGACACTGAAAAGTCTTGGATAACATTTTATAGTTTTGAATGTTTCTTCATCAGTTGACTTAAATTAGGTGGAGCCAGGAGGTGTGTTCTTATTTCCAACAGAGGTACTCAACCTATATCAATTTGTGCATGAAGCAAATTGATAGTTGCTAGATACTGAATGATTATACCACAAGAAAGTTTTAACCTGTGCATACTTAAAATACGATAAAAAAAAACATGTCTTTTTCAGGACTTCTGATCCAACCATGTAGTATGGCATTTTATTGAGATATGGTTTTGGTCAATGGATGTTCATGAAGAACCTGCAGTACAAAGTATATCACTGGATTTAGCTCTTTGTCTAAGTGTATTATTAAAGTACTTTGCTTTGAGCTCAGTTCATTGTTATGCAATTCATTCTTTGTGAAATAAAGATTTGACAGACAACTCTCATGTACAAGGATTTGTCAAAGTTGTATCACCTCTTTCTTCAATGTAAGTAATAGGGAGATAAAAAGCATATATCGATTTGAACCAAACATTATATGTCCTTTGACCAAATTTTATAAAAAGAACAAATTTACCCGACAATGCTACTCCCGCTACTAGCAATATGATGCTAGGTTGTTTTAATACATCTGTACTGCCTACTGATGACTTGGTCCCGAGTGTAAATGGTCATTCGATTATGTTTTAAAATAATTATAAGGCCTATCTGGCCTAATTGATTTCTAAAACTATGTTTCATTGTACATGTTCAACATTTTTCATTCAATTGTTTATTTCTAATAAATTTGTGTGAATTAACATTGTAACAGTAAATGTTAATTACTACACTTTCATACCACAACAAATACTGTATTTGTGGTACATGTATCACTTATATTTGTATCTACATTGTATATCACAAACAAAAATGAAAAGAGAATAATTTTGCAATACCTTTTGAATACTATAACTTTTTAGATATTTAGACATATTAAGACTAATTAAGTAGATGTTGATAATATCCACTTGACATGCTTGAAATTCTATTAGATTACTTTTGGAGCAGTTTTGAGTTTTTGAAGCATGCTCAAAAAAGTTCTTTTGGTGAAATCATTTTCATATTTGTCATTTTTTTTTGCTTCGACCAGCTTTGGAGAAAATATTATCAAAGAATTGATAAAAATCAGCACAGAAGTTTACTTCCTAGCTCATCTAGCCCCTAGCATCTTGTCAGGCATTGTCATTACTAAAAACCAATAAATGTATTCTAATCTGAGGAACAATTCGACCTTTTAACAATTTTTTTTACTAATGATACTGACGATCCTCCACAAAGTAATATAAATAGAATCATACAAATAGTAAGCAAATACATATAAAAAAAGATGTGGTATGATTGCCAATGAGATAATTCTCCACAAGAGACTAAAATGACACAGAAATTAACAAGTGCAGGTCACCGTAAGGCCATCAACAATGAGCAAAGCCAATTCCGCATAATCATCTATAAAAGGCTCTGAAATGACAATGTAAAACAATTTCAACGGGAAGACTTACAGCCTTATTTATGTACAAAAAATAAATGAAAACGAATATGTAACACATAAACAAACGACAACCACTGAATTACAGGCTCCTTATATCATGTTCTCAAATCTAGATATCATCTCCCATTTAGAAAAAAAAACACATGAAAAAATGAACCTAGAAAAATGTATTATGTGTTAATTGCTCTCCTAGCTACAAAATGTATCCAAAATCAAAGATGTGGAACATATTCTATCATAATCATTTGGTAACTAATGCAATTAATGTCTCTTCCATGCCCGTCTTGAACATAAAAACTAAATAATAAATAAACAACACTCCTAATGCTCAGATTTTTGTCATCGTGCAACACAACTAATAACACCATATAGGAAAAACATAGAACTCCTTTTGTCATAAGACACTGTCAAACATCCAAACATACTATCCACACTCATATGTGTCCACACTTGTTTATAGACAAAATGTTCAAGACAAACTTGAATATTGAAAATATCGCCTGCGGCTACAATCCAAAATTGTTTGCCGAATTTAACTCTAGTTACTATAATTTAACAAAGGCTAAGTTTCCTAATTCAGACTTGCTAATGGAAATTTAAGAACTTATCAGATGACTTCCGACTGACGATGTGGCACTTACGACAGGTTGTTGTCGCATCTGGTATTAAGTATAAAGGAGTTAATTTTGGACGAACGTATCAAGTCGTCGTGGCCGAGTGGTTAAGGCGATAGACTAGAAATCTATTGGGGTCTCCCCGCACAGGTTCGAATCCTGTCGACGACGCAGACTTTTTGATATCCACTTTTTGTAATGAATCACACACACTGCTCACTCAACGCGCTCAAAGACAAGTAGGAACCAAAGTTATCGATAAGTTAACCACAGATTGATTCTGTCCTGAAAACGACCATTTTGAATGAATTCAGATGTTAATATGACAGAGTTCATTCAGCTCAACTGTGGACTGAGGAAGATCGTTAAGGTATCATGCATAGAGGAAGAAAAAAGGCACACACTCTCAGTATCAATCCTAACAATTTCGGGGAGATAAACGGTGATTTGCCAGTAAATACTTTGATTTTGATAAAAATCGTTAGCTTTCCTATCTTCCGTCTGAAATTAAATTGTTATTGGAGGAAAACTGTTAGATACAAATTAAGAATAACGTATGTGAGAATCTTTGTGTTTCACTGACATGTAACTTGAACGAGAAACAGGCATCAAGTAGGTATCTCTTTCACTCACACAGTTTTCAATCAGTTTCTTTCAATTGTCACAAACGTTGAATGTGAGACCTTTTCAATATTTCTAGAAAATTGCATCAAAAATACATATGACCCCGACGTGATTCGAACACGCAACCTTCTGATCTGGAGTCAGACGCGCTACCGTTGCGCCACGGAGTCCTTCTTCCAACCTAATGGAATTTTTAGTCTATAACGCTCAGGTTATTATCGATCCTGCTAAACCTGTACCCCTCCCTTTGGCTGTAAAAAAATAAAATCGTGTTTTCCTTACTTTTTGAAAAATATACGATTCAACACGAATCAATCATGATAATTTATAGACAAAATGTTCAAGACAAACTTGAATATTGAAAATATCGCCTGCGGCTACAATCCAAAATTGTTTGCCGAATTTAACTCTAGTTACTATAATTTAACAAAGGCTAAGTTTCCTAATTCAGACTTGCTAATGGAAATTTAAGAACTTATCAGATGACTTCCGACTGACGATGTGGCACTTACGACAGGTTGTTGTCGCATCTGGTATTAAGTATAAAGGAGTTAATTTTGGACGAACGTATCAAGTCGTCGTGGCCGAGTGGTTAAGGCGATAGACTAGAAATCTATTGGGGTCTCCCCGCACAGGTTCGAATCCTGTCGACGACGCAGACTTTTTGATATCCACTTTTTGTAATGAATCACACACACTGCTCACTCAACGCGCTCAAAGACAAGTAGGAACCAAAGTTATCGATAAGTTAACCACAGATTGATTCTGTCCTGAAAACGACCATTTTGAATGAATTCAGATGTTAATATGACAGAGTTCATTCAGCTCAACTGTGGACTGAGGAAGATCGTTAAGGTATCATGCATAGAGGAAGAAAAAAGGCACACACTCTCAGTATCAATCCTAACAATTTCGGGGAGATAAACGGTGATTTGCCAGTAAATACTTTGATTTTGATAAAAATCGTTAGCTTTCCTATCTTCCGTCTGAAATTAAATTGTTATTGGAGGAAAACTGTTAGATACAAATTAAGAATAACGTATGTGAGAATCTTTGTGTTTCACTGACATGTAACTTGAACGAGAAACAGGCATCAAGTAGGTATCTCTTTCACTCACACAGTTTTCAATCAGTTTCTTTCAATTGTCACAAACGTTGAATGTGAGACCTTTTCAATATTTCTAGAAAATTGCATCAAAAATACATATGACCCCGACGTGATTCGAACACGCAACCTTCTGATCTGGAGTCAGACGCGCTACCGTTGCGCCACGGAGTCCTTCTTCCAACCTAATGGAATTTTTAGTCTATAACGCTCAGGTTATTATCGATCCTGCTAAACCTGTACCCCTCCCTTTGGCTGTAAAAAAATAAAATCGTGTTTTCCTTACTTTTTGAAAAATATACGATTCAACACGAATCAATCATGATAATTTATAGACAAAATGTTCAAGACAAACTTGAATATTGAAAATATCGCCTGCGGCTACAATCCAAAATTGTTTGCCGAATTTAACTCTAGTTACTATAATTTAACAAAGGCTAAGTTTCCTAATTCAGACTTGCTAATGGAAATTTAAGAACTTATCAGATGACTTCCGACTGACGATGTGGCACTTACGACAGGTTGTTGTCGCATCTGGTATTAAGTATAAAGGAGTTAATTTTGGACGAACGTATCAAGTCGTCGTGGCCGAGTGGTTAAGGCGATAGACTAGAAATCTATTGGGGTCTCCCCGCACAGGTTCGAATCCTGTCGACGACGCAGACTTTTTGATATCCACTTTTTGTAATGAATCACACACACTGCTCACTCAACGCGCTCAAAGACAAGTAGGAATCAAAGTTATCGATAAGTTAACCACAGATTGATTCTGTCCTGAAAACGACCATTTTGAATGAATTCAGATGTTAATATGACAGAGTTCATTCAGCTCAACTGTGGACTGAGGAAGATCGTTAAGGTATCATGCATAGAGGAAGAAAAAAGGCACACACTCTCAGTATCAATCCTAACAATTTCGGGGAGATAAACGGTGATTTGCCAGTAAATACTTTGATTTTGATAAAAATCGTTAGCTTTCCTATCTTCCGTCTGAAATTAAATTGTTATTGGAGGAAAACTGTTAGATACAAATTAAGAATAACGTATGTGAGAATCTTTGTGCTTCACTGACATGTAACTTGAACGAGAAACAGGCATCAAGTAGGTATCTCTTTCACTCACACAGTTTTCAATCAGTTTCTTTCAATTGTCACAAACGTTGAATGTGAGACCTTTTCAATATTTCTAGAAAATTGCATCAAAAATACATATGACCCCGACGTGATTCGAACACGCAACCTTCTGATCTGGAGTCAGACGCGCTACCGTTGCGCCACGGAGTCCTTCTTCCAACCTAATGGAATTTTTAGTCTATAACGCTCAGGTTATTATCGATCCTGCTAAACCTGTACCCCTCCCTTTGGCTGTAAAAAAATAAAATCGTGTTTTCCTTACTTTTTGAAAAATATACGATTCAACACGAATCAATCATGATAATTTATAGACAAAATGTTCAAGACAAACTTGAATATTGAAAATATCGCCTGCGGCTACAATCCAAAATTGTTTGCCGAATTTAACTCTAGTTACTATAATTTAACAAAGGCTAAGTTTCCTAATTCAGACTTGCTAATGGAAATTTAAGAACTTATCAGATGACTTCCGACTGACGATGTGGCACTTACGACAGGTTGTTGTCGCATCTGGTATTAAGTATAAAGGAGTTAATTTTGGACGAACGTATCAAGTCGTCGTGGCCGAGTGGTTAAGGCGATAGACTAGAAATCTATTGGGGTCTCCCCGCACAGGTTCGAATCCTGTCGACGACGCAGACTTTTTGATATCCACTTTTTGTAATGAATCACACACACTGCTCACTCAACGCGCTCAAAGACAAGTAGGAATCAAAGTTATCGATAAGTTAACCACAGATTGATTCTGTCCTGAAAACGACCATTTTGAATGAATTCAGATGTTAATATGACAGAGTTCATTCAGCTCAACTGTGGACTGAGGAAGATCGTTAAGGTATCATGCATAGAGGAAGAAAAAAGGCACACACTCTCAGTATCAATCCTAACAATTTCGGGGAGATAAACGGTGATTTGCCAGTAAATACTTTGATTTTGATAAAAATCGTTAGCTTTCCTATCTTCCGTCTGAAATTAAATTGTTATTGGAGGAAAACTGTTAGATACAAATTAAGAATAACGTATGTGAGAATCTTTGTGTTTCACTGACATGTAACTTGAACGAGAAACAGGCATCAAGTAGGTATCTCTTTCACTCACACAGTTTTCAATCAGTTTCTTTCAATTGTCACAAACGTTGAATGTGAGACCTTTTCAATATTTCTAGAAAATTGCATCAAAAATACATATGACCCCGACGTGATTCGAACACGCAACCTTTTCATCTGGAGTCAGACGCGCTACCGTTGCGCCACGGAGTCCTTCTTCCAACCTAATGGAATTTTTAGTCTATAACGCTCAGGTTATTATCGATCCTGCTAAACCTGTACCCCTCCCTTTGGCTGTAAAAAAATAAAATCGTGTTTTCCTTACTTTTTGAAAAATATACGATTCAACACGAATCAATCATGATAATTTATAGACAAAATGTTCAAGACAAACTTGAATATTGAAAATATCGCCTGCGGCTACAATCCAAAATTGTTTGCCGAATTTAACTCTAGTTACTATAATTTAACAAAGGCTAAGTTTCCTAATTCAGACTTGCTAATGGAAATTTAAGAACTTATCAGATGACTTCCGACTGACGATGTGGCACTTACGACAGGTTGTTGTCGCATCTGGTATTAAGTATAAAGGAGTTAATTTTGGACGAACGTATCAAGTCGTCGTGGCCGAGTGGTTAAGGCGATAGACTAGAAATCTATTGGGGTCTCCCCGCACAGGTTCGAATCCTGTCGACGACGCAGACTTTTTGATATCCACTTTTTGTAATGAATCACACACACTGCTCACTCAACGCGCTCAAAGACAAGTAGGAATCAAAGTTATCGATAAGTTAACCACAGATTGATTCTGTCCTGAAAACGACCATTTTGAATGAATTCAGATGTTAATATGACAGAGTTCATTCAGCTCAACTGTGGACTGAGGAAGATCGTTAAGGTATCATGCATAGAGGAAGAAAAAAGGCACACACTCTCAGTATCAATCCTAACAATTTCGGGGAGATAAACGGTGATTTGCCAGTAAATACTTTGATTTTGATAAAAATCGTTAGCTTTCCTATCTTCCGTCTGAAATTAAATTGTTATTGGAGGAAAACTGTTAGATACAAATTAAGAATAACGTATGTGAGAATCTTTGTGTTTCACTGACATGTAACTTGAACGAGAAACAGGCATCAAGTAGGTATCTCTTTCACTCACACAGTTTTCAATCAGTTTCTTTCAATTGTCACAAACGTTGAATGTGAGACCTTTTCAATATTTCTAGAAAATTGCATCAAAAATACATATGACCCCGACGTGATTCGAACACGCAACCTTTTGATCTGGAGTCAGACGCGCTACCGTTGCGCCACGGAGTCCTTCTTCCAACCTAATGGAATTTTTAGTCTATAACGCTCAGGTTATTATCGATCCTGCTAAACCTGTACCCCTCCCTTTGGCTGTAAAAAAATAAAATCGTGTTTTCCTTACTTTTTGAAAAATATACGATTCAACACGAATCAATCATGATAATTTATAGACAAAATGTTCAAGACAAACTTGAATATTGAAAATATCGCCTGCGGCTACAATCCAAAATTGTTTGCCGAATTTAACTCTAGTTACTATAATTTAACAAAGGCTAAGTTTCCTAATTCAGACTTGCTAATGGAAATTTAAGAACTTATCAGATGACTTCCGACTGACGATGTGGCACTTACGACAGGTTGTTGTCGCATCTGGTATTAAGTATAAAGGAGTTAATTTTGGACGAACGTATCAAGTCGTCGTGGCCGAGTGGTTAAGGCGATAGACTAGAAATCTATTGGGGTCTCCCCGCACAGGTTCGAATCCTGTCGACGACGCAGACTTTTTGATATCCACTTTTTGTAATGAATCACACACACTGCTCACTCAACGCGCTCAAAGACAAGTAGGAATCAAAGTTATCGATAAGTTAACCACAGATTGATTCTGTCCTGAAAACGACCATTTTGAATGAATTCAGATGTTAATATGACAGAGTTCATTCAGCTCAACTGTGGACTGAGGAAGATCGTTAAGGTATCATGCATAGAGGAAGAAAAAAGGCACACACTCTCAGTATCAATCCTAACAATTTCGGGGAGATAAACGGTGATTTGCCAGTAAATACTTTGATTTTGATAAAAATCGTTAGCTTTCCTATCTTCCGTCTGAAATTAAATTGTTATTGGAGGAAAACTGTTAGATACAAATTAAGAATAACGTATGTGAGAATCTTTGTGTTTCACTGACATGTAACTTGAACGAGAAACAGGCATCAAGTAGGTATCTCTTTCACTCACACAGTTTTCAATCAGTTTCTTTCAATTGTCACAAACGTTGAATGTGAGACCTTTTCAATATTTCTAGAAAATTGCATCAAAAATACATATGACCCCGACGTGATTCGAACACGCAACCTTCTGATCTGGAGTCAGACGCGCTACCGTTGCGCCACGGAGTCCTTCTTCCAACCTAATGGAATTTTTAGTCTATAACGCTCAGGTTATTATCGATCCTGCTAAACCTGTACCCCTCCCTTTGGCTGTAAAAAAATAAAATCGTGTTTTCCTTACTTTTTGAAAAATATACGATTCAACACGAATCAATCATGATAATTTATAGACAAAATGTTCAAGACAAACTTGAATATTGAAAATATCGCCTGCGGCTACAATCCAAAATTGTTTGCCGAATTTAACTCTAGTTACTATAATTTAACAAAGGCTAAGTTTCCTAATTCAGACTTGCTAATGGAAATTTAAGAACTTATCAGATGACTTCCGACTGACGATGTGGCACTTACGACAGGTTGTTGTCGCATCTGGTATTAAGTATAAAGGAGTTAATTTTGGACGAACGTATCAAGTCGTCGTGGCCGAGTGGTTAAGGCGATAGACTAGAAATCTATTGGGGTCTCCCCGCACAGGTTCGAATCCTGTCGACGACGCAGACTTTTTGATATCCACTTTTTGTAATGAATCACACACACTGCTCACTCAACGCGCTCAAAGACAAGTAGGAATCAAAGTTATCGATAAGTTAACCACAGATTGATTCTGTCCTGAAAACGACCATTTTGAATGAATTCAGATGTTAATATGACAGAGTTCATTCAGCTCAACTGTGGACTGAGGAAGATCGTTAAGGTATCATGCATAGAGGAAGAAAAAAGGCACACACTCTCAGTATCAATCCTAACAATTTCGGGGAGATAAACGGTGATTTGCCAGTAAATACTTTGATTTTGATAAAAATCGTTAGCTTTCCTATCTTCCGTCTGAAATTAAATTGTTATTGGAGGAAAACTGTTAGATACAAATTAAGAATAACGTATGTGAGAATCTTTGTGTTTCACTGACATGTAACTTGAACGAGAAACAGGCATCAAGTAGGTATCTCTTTCACTCACACAGTTTTCAATCAGTTTCTTTCAATTGTCACAAACGTTGAATGTGAGACCTTTTCAATATTTCTAGAAAATTGCATCAAAAATACATATGACCCCGACGTGATTCGAACACGCAACCTTCTGATCTGGAGTCAGACGCGCTACCGTTGCGCCACGGAGTCCTTCTTCCAACCTAATGGAATTTTTAGTCTATAACGCTCAGGTTATTATCGATCCTGCTAAACCTGTACCCCTCCCTTTGGCTGTAAAAAAATAAAATCGTGTTTTCCTTACTTTTTGAAAAATATACGATTCAACACGAATCAATCATGATAATTTATAGACAAAATGTTCAAGACAAACTTGAATATTGAAAATATCGCCTGCGGCTACAATCCAAAATTGTTTGCCGAATTTAACTCTAGTTACTATAATTTAACAAAGGCTAAGTTTCCTAATTCAGACTTGCTAATGGAAATTTAAGAACTTATCAGATGACTTCCGACTGACGATGTGGCACTTACAACAGGTTGTTGTCGCATCTGGTATTAAGTATAAAGGAGTTAATTTTGGACGAACGTATCAAGTCGTCGTGGCCGAGTGGTTAAGGCGATAGACTAGAAATCTATTGGGGTCTCCCCGCACAGGTTCGAATCCTGTCGACGACGCAGACTTTTTGATATCCACTTTTTGTAATGAATCACACACACTGCTCACTCAACGCGCTCAAAGACAAGTAGGAATCAAAGTTATCGATAAGTTAACCACAGATTGATTCTGTCCTGAAAACGACCATTTTGAATGAATTCAGATGTTAATATGACAGAGTTCATTCAGCTCAACTGTGGACTGAGGAAGATCGTTAAGGTATCATGCATAGAGGAAGAAAAAAGGCACACACTCTCAGTATCAATCCTAACAATTTCGGGGAGATAAACGGTGATTTGCCAGTAAATACTTTGATTTTGATAAAAATCGTTAGCTTTCCTATCTTCCGTCTGAAATTAAATTGTTATTGGAGGAAAACTGTTAGATACAAATTAAGAATAACGTATGTGAGAATCTTTGTGTTTCACTGACATGTAACTTGAACGAGAAACAGGCATCAAGTAGGTATCTCTTTCACTCACACAGTTTTCAATCAGTTTCTTTCAATTGTCACAAACGTTGAATGTGAGACCTTTTCAATATTTCTAGAAAATTGCATCAAAAATACATATGACCCCGACGTGATTCGAACACGCAACCTTCTGATCTGGAGTCAGACGCGCTACCGTTGCGCCACGGAGTCCTTCTTCCAACCTAATGGAATTTTTAGTCTATAACGCTCAGGTTATTATCGATCCTGCTAAACCTGTACCCCTCCCTTTGGCTGTAAAAAAATAAAATCGTGTTTTCCTTACTTTTTGAAAAATATACGATTCAACACGAATCAATCATGATAATTTATAGACAAAATGTTCAAGACAAACTTGAATATTGAAAATATCGCCTGCGGCTACAATCCAAAATTGTTTGCCGAATTTAACTCTAGTTACTATAATTTAACAAAGGCTAAGTTTCCTAATTCAGACTTGCTAATGGAAATTTAAGAACTTATCAGATGACTTCCGACTGACGATGTGGCACTTACGACAGGTTGTTGTCGCATCTGGTATTAAGTATAAAGGAGTTAATTTTGGACGAACGTATCAAGTCGTCGTGGCCGAGTGGTTAAGGCGATAGACTAGAAATCTATTGGGGTCTCCCCGCACAGGTTCGAATCCTGTCGACGACGCAGACTTTTTGATATCCACTTTTTGTAATGAATCACACACACTGCTCACTCAACGCGCTCAAAGACAAGTAGGAATCAAAGTTATCGATAAGTTAACCACAGATTGATTCTGTCCTGAAAACGACCATTTTGAATGAATTCAGATGTTAATATGACAGAGTTCATTCAGCTCAACTGTGGACTGAGGAAGATCGTTAAGGTATCATGCATAGAGGAAGAAAAAAGGCACACACTCTCAGTATCAATCCTAACAATTTCGGGGAGATAAACGGTGATTTGCCAGTAAATACTTTGATTTTGATAAAAATCGTTAGCTTTCCTATCTTCCGTCTGAAATTAAATTGTTATTGGAGGAAAACTGTTAGATACAAATTAAGAATAACGTATGTGAGAATCTTTGTGTTTCACTGACATGTAACTTGAACGAGAAACAGGCATCAAGTAGGTATCTCTTTCACTCACACAGTTTTCAATCAGTTTCTTTCAATTGTCACAAACGTTGAATGTGAGACCTTTTCAATATTTCTAGAAAATTGCATCAAAAATACATATGACCCCGACGTGATTCGAACACGCAACCTTCTGATCTGGAGTCAGACGCGCTACCGTTGCGCCACGGAGTCCTTCTTCCAACCTAATGGAATTTTTAGTCTATAACGCTCAGGTTATTATCGATCCTGCTAAACCTGTACCCCTCCCTTTGGCTGTAAAAAAATAAAATCGTGTTTTCCTTACTTTTTGAAAAATATACGATTCAACACGAATCAATCATGATAATTTATAGACAAAATGTTCAAGACAAACTTGAATATTGAAAATATCGCCTGCGGCTACAATCCAAAATTGTTTGCCGAATTTAACTCTAGTTACTATAATTTAACAAAGGCTAAGTTTCCTAATTCAGACTTGCTAATGGAAATTTAAGAACTTATCAGATGACTTCCGACTGACGATGTGGCACTTACGACAGGTTGTTGTCGCATCTGGTATTAAGTATAAAGGAGTTAATTTTGGACGAACGTATCAAGTCGTCGTGGCCGAGTGGTTAAGGCGATAGACTAGAAATCTATTGGGGTCTCCCCGCACAGGTTCGAATCCTGTCGACGACGCAGACTTTTTGATATCCACTTTTTGTAATGAATCACACACACTGCTCACTCAACGCGCTCAAAGACAAGTAGGAATCAAAGTTATCGATAAGTTAACCACAGATTGATTCTGTCCTGAAAACGACCATTTTGAATGAATTCAGATGTTAATATGACAGAGTTCATTCAGCTCAACTGTGGACTGAGGAAGATCGTTAAGGTATCATGCATAGAGGAAGAAAAAAGGCACACACTCTCAGTATCAATCCTAACAATTTCGGGGAGATAAACGGTGATTTGCCAGTAAATACTTTGATTTTGATAAAAATCGTTAGCTTTCCTATCTTCCGTCTGAAATTAAATTGTTATTGGAGGAAAACTGTTAGATACAAATTAAGAATAACGTATGTGAGAATCTTTGTGTTTCACTGACATGTAACTTGAACGAGAAACAGGCATCAAGTAGGTATCTCTTTCACTCACACAGTTTTCAATCAGTTTCTTTCAATTGTCACAAACGTTGAATGTGAGACCTTTTCAATATTTCTAGAAAATTGCATCAAAAATACATATGACCCCGACGTGATTCGAACACGCAACCTTCTGATCTGGAGTCAGACGCGCTACCGTTGCGCCACGGAGTCCTTCTTCCAACCTAATGGAATTTTTAGTCTATAACGCTCAGGTTATTATCGATCCTGCTAAACCTGTACCCCTCCCTTTGGCTGTAAAAAAATAAAATCGTGTTTTCCTTACTTTTTGAAAAATATACGATTCAACACGAATCAATCATGATAATTTATAGACAAAATGTTCAAGACAAACTTGAATATTGAAAATATCGCCTGCGGCTACAATCCAAAATTGTTTGCCGAATTTAACTCTAGTTACTATAATTTAACAAAGGCTAAGTTTCCTAATTCAGACTTGCTAATGGAAATTTAAGAACTTATCAGATGACTTCCGACTGACGATGTGGCACTTACGACAGGTTGTTGTCGCATCTGGTATTAAGTATAAAGGAGTTAATTTTGGACGAACGTATCAAGTCGTCGTGGCCGAGTGGTTAAGGCGATAGACTAGAAATCTATTGGGGTCTCCCCGCACAGGTTCGAATCCTGTCGACGACGCAGACTTTTTGATATCCACTTTTTGTAATGAATCACACACACTGCTCACTCAACGCGCTCAAAGACAAGTAGGAATCAAAGTTATCGATAAGTTAACCACAGATTGATTCTGTCCTGAAAACGACCATTTTGAATGAATTCAGATGTTAATATGACAGAGTTCATTCAGCTCAACTGTGGACTGAGGAAGATCGTTAAGGTATCATGCATAGAGGAAGAAAAAAGGCACACACTCTCAGTATCAATCCTAACAATTTCGGGGAGATAAACGGTGATTTGCCAGTAAATACTTTGATTTTGATAAAAATCGTTAGCTTTCCTATCTTCCGTCTGAAATTAAATTGTTATTGGAGGAAAACTGTTAGATACAAATTAAGAATAACGTATGTGAGAATCTTTGTGTTTCACTGACATGTAACTTGAACGAGAAACAGGCATCAAGTAGGTATCTCTTTCACTCACACAGTTTTCAATCAGTTTCTTTCAATTGTCACAAACGTTGAATGTGAGACCTTTTCAATATTTCTAGAAAATTGCATCAAAAATACATATGACCCCGACGTGATTCGAACACGCAACCTTCTGATCTGGAGTCAGACGCGCTACCGTTGCGCCACGGAGTCCTTCTTCCAACCTAATGGAATTTTTAGTCTATAACGCTCAGGTTATTATCGATCCTGCTAAACCTGTACCCCTCCCTTTGGCTGTAAAAAAATAAAATCGTGTTTTCCTTACTTTTTGAAAAATATACGATTCAACACGAATCAATCATGATAATTTATAGACAAAATGTTCAAGACAAACTTGAATATTGAAAATATCGCCTGCGGCTACAATCCAAAATTGTTTGCCGAATTTAACTCTAGTTACTATAATTTAACAAAGGCTAAGTTTCCTAATTCAGACTTGCTAATGGAAATTTAAGAACTTATCAGATGACTTCCGACTGACGATGTGGCACTTACAACAGGTTGTTGTCGCATCTGGTATTAAGTATAAAGGAGTTAATTTTGGACGAACGTATCAAGTCGTCGTGGCCGAGTGGTTAAGGCGATAGACTAGAAATCTATTGGGGTCTCCCCGCACAGGTTCGAATCCTGTCGACGACGCAGACTTTTTGATATCCACTTTTTGTAATGAATCACACACACTGCTCACTCAACGCGCTCAAAGACAAGTAGGAATCAAAGTTATCGATAAGTTAACCACAGATTGATTCTGTCCTGAAAACGACCATTTTGAATGAATTCAGATGTTAATATGACAGAGTTCATTCAGCTCAACTGTGGACTGAGGAAGATCGTTAAGGTATCATGCATAGAGGAAGAAAAAAGGCACACACTCTCAGTATCAATCCTAACAATTTCGGGGAGATAAACGGTGATTTGCCAGTAAATACTTTGATTTTGATAAAAATCGTTAGCTTTCCTATCTTCCGTCTGAAATTAAATTGTTATTGGAGGAAAACTGTTAGATACAAATTAAGAATAACGTATGTGAGAATCTTTGTGTTTCACTGACATGTAACTTGAACGAGAAACAGGCATCAAGTAGGTATCTCTTTCACTCACACAGTTTTCAATCAGTTTCTTTCAATTGTCACAAACGTTGAATGTGAGACCTTTTCAATATTTCTAGAAAATTGCATCAAAAATACATATGACCCCGACGTGATTCGAACACGCAACCTTCTGATCTGGAGTCAGACGCGCTACCGTTGCGCCACGGAGTCCTTCTTCCAACCTAATGGAATTTTTAGTCTATAACGCTCAGGTTATTATCGATCCTGCTAAACCTGTACCCCTCCCTTTGGCTGTAAAAAAATAAAATCGTGTTTTCCTTACTTTTTGAAAAATATACGATTCAACACGAATCAATCATGATAATTTATAGACAAAATGTTCAAGACAAACTTGAATATTGAAAATATCGCCTGCGGCTACAATCCCAAATTGTTTGCCGAATTTAACTCTAGTTACTATAATTTAACAAAGGCTAAGTTTCCTAATTCAGACTTGCTAATGGAAATTTAAGAACTTATCAGATGACTTCCGACTGACGATGTGGCACTTACGACAGGTTGTTGTCGCATCTGGAATTAAGTATAAAGGAGTTAATTTTGGACGAACGTATCAAGTCGTCGTGGCCGAGTGGTTAAGGCGATAGACTAGAAATCTATTGGGGTCTCCCCGCACAGGTTCGAATCCTGTCGACGACGCAGACTTTTTGATATCGACTTCCGGTTTGGACATTCAGCGAGAAGGACGTAATATTCATAGCTGAATTTCAATCGAATTTTTTTTTCGTCTTTGGACGAGCCATCCATGGCTTAAGGTGTAAGTGATTACTCTTAGTGACATTTCCTTTGATAATCGAGATTTATTTTCCATATAACTGACATTTTAAAGTGTTTTTGTAACCTCCCTTCACCATGCCTGGTGAAAGGGGGGCGAATAGAACTGTGAAGGAACAGACTGTCCTTGTCGATGTTGGGGACAATAAAAATGTTTCGGCCTTGTCTGTAATAAATAGTGTAGAAGCAGAAATTGGTGAAGGTGTAGTAGAGGCTTGCGTACCTAAAAGCGGAAATGTTTACGAAATAACTCTTAAAGAATTAGAAGCTGTTGATTTGTTGTGTGACACTGGGTTCAAAGTTAACAATGTGAAATTCCAGCCGAACGCTGTATTTTCAAAGCAAAAAATGGTGAGCTTCCTAAATGTGTCATATTACGTGACGGATGACGAAATTACGAAAAAACTAGAAGATTTCGGTGCAGAACTTATATCACCTATTAAACGCCGAATGCATCCTGGCACGTCCATTGCAGATGGTACAAGGTACGTGGTAGTAAGATTCCCTGAATTTCGTCAAAGTCTACCGTACAGTATGAAATTTTCGACAGGTGTAAATTCGCACGAATACATACGAGTATTACATGACAACCAGAAAAGGGTCTGTTCGAAATGTTTCGAATCCGGCCATGTTTATATTAACTGTCCTGATAATATGTGTTATCGTTGCAAAGAGAGTGGTCATTTGGCACGCAATTGTCCGAAACCACGCTGTGATAAGTGTCACCGGTATCCAGCTAACTGTACCTGTGAATTTGTATGGGATCATGATCGTCCTGATACAGAACCCCAAGATGACGTGAATGCTGAAGACTCTAATGTCGAAAATGATAACGTAACTAATGATGAACAAATGGAAGAAGATGAAGAGGTTAACAATGATGATCGTGATGATGTTGATGATACGCTAAATTTAGATGACCGTGATGAAGTAGCAGATGATAAAGAAAATTCCGATGTAAATACTGCCCAAGATGAACTAAACCTAGATGAAAATAATGCACAAGATGAACTTATCCTAGATGAAAATCCTAAAACTGATTCCGGTGATGATGATGAACAAACTGAAGTTATGACAGTACATGAACTTTCAAAAGACAATTTAATTGACAATGAAATAAATATTTTGCATAAAAAAGGGGGGTCAAAAAAAGTGAACGAGTCAGTTTCTCATGAGTCAAATGTTGTGGTTGATTCTGATGTTGACAAAAATGCAGAGTCTTCGATTGCCAGTGAGACTGAAATGGAAATAACTGATGAGGAACTGGCTCGTAATATGGGAAAAAAAAGAAGGCGTCGTTTAGTTACTAGCCCCAACCTCACCCCTGAGGATATTAAGAAGATGAAGTCTAATCCTAAGTCCAAACTCCCCCTTAAACAAACAAGTTCAAGTTCATAGGTACACACCTTTATTGTTTATTTTTCTTGTTGATGGTAAATATTGTTAGCATAAATGCTAATGGTCTCAGAGATGTAACAAAGTTTCAGAATTTTACAAAATATTGTACAGAAAATTATTTTGATATTGTTGGTATACAAGAAACCTTTTGGGATGATGATATTATTCCAAATATTGAAAAATTTTGGGAAGGAAAAATATATTTTTGTAATGGTGTAAACCTGAGACAAGGTGTTGCTTTTTTAGTAAGCAAAAGAGTACAAAATCAAGTGTCGGAAGTACAAAGTTTTGACGGTAGATGTATCCATATTTCCTTTAAACAGGATGATAAAACTATTGATATAATTAATTGCTATGTTCCAAACATAATGCAAGAAAAAAATACGTTTTTTGAGAGACTTACTTCTAAAATGCCGAATTCGGAAAATATTATTTTACTAGGTGATATGAATACATCTCTGTCAAATCTTGATCGTTGTGGTAAAACAGAACACACACAAGATAAAGCATACAAAAAACTCACAAACATTTGTGACATGTCTAACTTGTATGATGTATGGCGAGCGAGAAATCAAAATGCACGAACCTTCTCTTGGCGTCGTATCGTTCAAAATGTCCTAATACAAAGTAGAATTGACCACATTTTCATTCCGAAAGCATATTCACAATTCGTCAAAAACGTGTATTATAAACATAATACATTCAGTGACCACTCTTTTGTTAATCTAAATATAGATTTTACTGAAATTGAGAGAGGCCCAGGGTTATGGATATTTAATAATTTGTTATTACACGACGAGGATTATGTTCAAAAAATTTCACGACTAATTGAAAAAGAAAAAAGCTGTAGACTTTTTGATGATGAGCCGCTTATTTGGTATGATAATTTAAAATTTAAAATTAAACAATTATCAAAATCATATGCGCAAAATAAATCGCGTATTGAAAAGTCAGAATATTTTAAGCTTCAAAATGAATATGAAAAACTATCGTCTATGGCGGTAAATAATGTAAATTTTGATGTAAATAAGTTCGAAGAAATGAAACTAAAACTTAAAACATATGAAGATAAAATTTGTAAAGGTGCAATATTGCGCTCAAAGGCTCAATGGGCTATAGACGGTGATAAAAGTTCTAAATATTTTTTGCAACTTGAAAAATATAAACAAAATAGTAACGCTGTAAAAGAATTAAAAACGACAGAGGGCAAAATTTTAAAAACTACAGATGAAATTTTAGAAGAAGTACATAAATTTTATAAAGAGTTATACTCTAGTACAGTAATAGATAAAGATAAAGCAAGAGAAATTTTGGAATTTATTTCTGAAAAAGTTTCTGATGAAGACAGTGAAAATTTAGAAACCGATTTAACTCTACATGAAATTAAATCGTCATTATTTGGCATGTCAAAAAATAAATCACCAGGTCCTGATGGACTAACAGTTGAGTTCTTTTGTAAATTTTTTCATTTGTTTGGTGAGATTTTTCTTAAAATTTTTAAAGTTATAGAAGAAGAACATATATTAACAAGATCCATGCGGCATGGTATAATAAACTTAGTTTATAAAAACAAAGGGGATAAAAATTCTTTAAAAATTTTTAGACCGATATCTTTGCTTTGTGTAGACTACAAAATAATTGCTAGAATAATGTCTAATAGATTAAAATTTGTTCTGCCGAAACTAGTGTCTAGTTTTCAAACATGTTGCATATTAGGCCGTGACATTGCAGACACTACATCAAGTATAAGAGATTTAATTGAAATAATTGAAAATGATGATTTAGAAGCCTATCTTATAAAAGTTGATCAGGAAAAAGCTTTTGATAAGGTTGACCATGACTATCTGTTTCTAGTTTTAGAAAAATTTGGTTTTGGCCCTAAATTTATGCAGTGGATTAAAATATTCTATAATAATGTAAACAGCAGTGTAAAATGTAATGGTTTCCTTACAAAGTATGTTAAACTTAATAATTCAATAAAACAAGGGTGTCCAGTTTCTGCTCTCCTCTATGTATTGGTGGCAGAACCATTAGGTCAAGCTATAATTAAAAATAAAAATATCCAGAGTGTAAATATCCCAAAGTCAAATGTAAATGCTAAAATATTTCAACACGCAGATGACACAAATATTTTTACTTCAAATAAAGAATCTGTAAATGAAACTTTCAAAGTTCTAAATTTGTACAGTGAAGCTTCTGGAGCTAAAATTAACAGACAAAAATCTGAAATTATGTGCTTAGGTTCTGGCAATATTACTGATTCAGAGTTACATAAACTAAATATACAAAAATGTGAAAATGTAACAAAAGTTTTAGGCATATATGTTGGAAAAGATAAAGAGTTATGTGAAATTCTAAACTGGAAAGATAAAATAAAAAAGATAAAAACAATTTTATTCTTTTGGAATAAAAGAGATTTAACTTTACCAGGTCGAGCTACAGTTTTAACTTCCCTTATAATGTCGAGGTTATATTATACTGTAACTGTATGTCCATTGCCAGAAAAAGTTAAAAATGAAATCCGTCTAATTGTTATAAAGTTTCTTTGGCAAAATAAATCACATTTAGTAAAATATCAAAGTGTAGTAGGTACAAAACTTGAAGGTGGATTAAATATTCCTGATATTTTTCTAAAAATGCAAGCCTTTAGACTAAAATTTCTTAAAAAATATTTGGATCCTGAATGTCAATCAATCTGGAAAGGTGCGTTTGATTACTTTATTACTAAAATCGATAATATGGATTTAAAACAAGATATTGTGTATACGCATTTAAATTCAAAACAGATTAAACACTTACCACTTTATTATCAAGAAATGATAAACGCATATTATAAAATAAAAGCCGATTTCAAAATCGATTTTCAAGTGCAACATGTATATAATAATCCGCTGTTTTGTAATCCAAATATAACATGCAACGGTAAAATGCTTCTGTTTGAAAAATTCATTCAAACAGGCTTGATACGGATAAAAGACATTTGCTATGAATTTATGCCGGGTTTCTTCACATCAAATTCAATAGATGAAATAATAAAACAAAAATTTCCTGATGAAAAAACAGAACAAATAAAAACAGCTTTCGAAAAAATCATACGATGTATTCCTGAAGAGTGGAAAGAACTATTAAAATCCGAAAATCCTCTGAATGTTGAAAATGCTCCGATTGTTAAAATTTGTTTAGATAATGACAGAGAAATTCATTTTAGAAGTGCTGTGACGAAATTATTTTACAGCCTTCTTCTGTCAAATTTTTTTGAAACGCCCTCTGCTGAAAAGCATTGGGAGGAGCAGTATCCGCCTCTCAATTTCAAAAGTCTTTATTTAGTTGTCAATCAGAGTTGTTTACCTCCTGATTGTCATTGTTTAAATTATAGGATTGTCCATCGAGCTATTTTTACACTTGAAAAGTTGGTCAGAATAGGTCAGGCAGATACAGGCACATGCAAAGCATGCGGCCAAGGTATAGAGAATCTTGGTCACCTGTTTGTACATTGTCGAAAGATTCAACCACTTCATGATTACCTGAAAGACACATTACACAACATATTTATTAATTACCCACCTGACATGGTTAATTCCATTGATTATGAACAGTTATTTTTACTTGGGTTTTTAAAACGTTCACAAGATATTAATACTTATTTTCTAAACTTTTTCCTTAGTGTAGCCCGAGTTTGCATATTCAAAACACGGAATTTAAAAGTTTTTCATGACAAAGAAATAGATGCACTACGTTTTTTCAAATACACAATAAGAAAATACATTGAATACGCATACACGTATTATAAAATGACACAACAAAGACAATTATTCTACAAATATTTTTTACACAAAAACACTTTATTAGATATTCAAAACGACAACATAGTTTTGTTTGTCTAGACAGTTACTTCTATTTGATTGGTTGTTAGAACAATAGATCACATTCCAACGTAAAATTATCGATCGCACTTAGGTGTGTTTGACTTTTGAAAATATTTTGGAGTTGTCTCGCTTTCAATATAGAATTTGTCCACCGTCTATTCATATAGACTTTTTGAAAAATGAATCGCCATAAAAAAAAAAAATATATGCTGTATATAATTCTTTTAACTTTTAAAACACGTACATCTAGATGTATTTTATTTTTTTACTAATGTAGGAGGATAACTACTAACAACTCTGTATATAGCAAAATTCTCACCAACGAGGGATGTCTCAATGGTGACAGTATGTAAATATGTAATAAAATTTTTATTAATGATAAAAAAAAAGGCGATAGACTAGAAATCTATTGGGGTCTCCCCGCACAGGTTCGAATCCTGTCGACGACGCAGACTTTTTGATATCCACTTTTTGTAATGAATCACACACACTGCTCACTCAACGCGCTCAAAGACAAGTAGGAATCAAAGTTATCGATAAGTTAACCACAGATTGATTCTGTCCTGAAAACGACCATTTTGAATGAATTCAGATGTTAATATGACAGAGTTCATTCAGCTCAACTGTGGACTGAGGAAGATCGTTAAGGTATCATGAATAGAGGAAGAAAAAAGGCACACACTCTCAGTATCAATCCTAACAATTTCGGGGAGATAAACGGTGATTTGCCAGTAAATACTTTGATTTTGATAAAAATCGTTAGCTTTCCTATCTTCCGTCTGAAATTAAATTGTTATTGAAGGAAAACTGTTAGATACAAATTAAGAATAACGTATGTGAGAATCTTTGTGTTTCACTGACATGTAACTTGAACGAGAAACAGGCATCAAGTAGGTATCTCTTTCACTCACACAGTTTTCAATCAGTTTCTTTCAATTGTCACAAACGTTGAATGTGAGACCTTTTCAATATTTCTAGAAAATTGCATCAAAAATACATATGACCCCGACGTGATTCGAACACGCAACCTTCTGATCTGGAGTCAGACGCGCTACCGTTGCGCCACGGAGTCCTTCTTCCAACCTAATGGAATTTTTAGTCTATAACGCTCAGGTTATTATCGATCCTGCTAAACCTGTACCCCTCCCTTTGGCTGTAAAAAAATAAAATCGTGTTTTCCTTACTTTTTGAAAAATATACGATTCAACACGAATCAATCATGATAATTTATAGACAAAATGTTCAAGACAAACTTGAATATTGAAAATATCGCCTGCGGCTACAATCCAAAATTGTTTGCCGAATTTAACTCTAGTTACTATAATTTAACAAAGGCTAAGTTTCCTAATTCAGACTGGCTAATGGAAATTTAAGAACTTATCAGATGACTTCCGACTGACGATGTGGCACTTACGACAGGTTGTTGTCGCATCTGGTATTAAGTATAAAGGAGTTAATTTTGGACGAACGTATCAAGTCGTCGTGGCCGAGTGGTTAAGGCGATAGACTAGAAATCTATTGGGGTCTCCCCGCACAGGTTCGAATCCTGTCGACGACGCAGACTTTTTGATATCCACTTTTTGTAATGAATCACACACACTGCTCACTCAACGCGCTCAAAGACAAGTAGGAATCAAAGTTATCGATAAGTTAACCACAGATTGATTCTGTCCTGAAAACGACCATTTTGAATGAATTCAGATGTTAATATGACAGAGTTCATTCAGCTCAACTGTGGACTGAGGAAGATCGTTAAGGTATCATGCATAGAGGAAGAAAAAAGGCACACACTCTCAGTATCAATCCTAACAATTTCGGGGAGATAAACGGTGATTTGCCAGTAAATACTTTGATTTTGATAAAAATCGTTAGCTTTCCTATCTTCCGTCTGAAATTAAATTGTTATTGGAGGAAAACTGTTAGATACAAATTAAGAATAACGTATGTGAGAATCTTTGTGTTTCACTGACATGTAACTTGAACGAGAAACAGGCATCAAGTAGGTATCTCTTTCACTCACACAGTTTTCAATCAGTTTCTTTCAATTGTCACAAACGTTGAATGTGAGACCTTTTCAATATTTCTAGAAAATTGCATCAAAAATACATATGACCCCGACGTGATTCGAACACGCAACCTTCTGATCTGGAGTCAGACGCGCTTTTTTTTTTTTTTATCTTTATTATAATCTCACTTCTATATACATATCACAGATTACAATTACACATATATAAAACATTTATATCAATTATTGTCATTTTTCCCTGAAAAAAAAACAACAAAAAACAACAATAAAATCTCTCATTTTCTCTAAGTCTACAAATCGCTCATTTTCTCTAAGTTATCAAAATGTCCTATATTAAACTGATTATATCAATGTAACTTTTTTAATCAGTCTATCCTATGATAAACTAATTGTATAAATATACTGTCTTTTTTTTATATTTTCATTTTTATATATAAAACAATAAAATAGCCTTTGAACTATTACAAGAAAAAATACACAAAATGTTAGCATACGCAAATGTTATTTCAACTTATATTTTTAAGTCCTAACAAAAATAGGTTGGTTTCCAAACCTAAGTTTTGATACATAATAAACAATATAATTAAAGAGTTAATTCACGCACGAAACGGATCTTGTTTTTTTCCAAATAACTGTTCATTCCACAAAACACCACGGACAAAGTTTGTTAACTTCCGCGTATCTTTCTAATTTCGGAACATGAAAAACATAACTACTAATATCTTCATCGTCCGTTTTTCTCAAATCTCTAAATCTATTAATATAAAACATTGTGTCTTCATAACCTGATTTGTTCGTATCAAGATTCAGATGATTTATTTTCTGCTTTGTTACATTACAAATAACTATTGTATCTCTCTTTTTAATTTTTCCTAATACTAGATCGCCTTCTGGTCGTCTATTAAACACTATTTTCTGATAATGGCTATCGTTACACGGACTATTCCCGGTTATTATCGATTTGGATGCGACTGTTTTTATTTCGTCATCTATTTCTACACGTTCACATTCCTTTATATTTGTGTGTACACTTTGTTTTTTAATTTCCGCACTCGTTCCACATATCGAATTACGACACACTCTTTTTCCAGGTGGCGATTCATTGTTGTTATTGATCGACCTGTTTATAGAAACTCGTACCGGCTGAGTAATTTTCGTTACAGGTTTAATGTGTACCTTCTCGGGGGCTACTAGCGGGAGATCTACCTTGTCAATTTGCTGATTTTCATCACACGATTCACTCATATCTTCCTCCGAACTATCGCTTTCTATATCACTAGTGTCTAGATCGTCGTCGTTTTGTGTATTCTCTATTATTTTATCTTGCCACGTTTTTAATCGTTTAGTGTCCCTGTCTTTGTTGGATATCGACTTATGCTTTACACTTTTGTTTACATTCACCAATTCACCTCTGGTCCAAATCAACGAAATTCGCATTTTATCCCCTAGGTAATTCGAATTCCAAGTAAATTGTTCATATTCATCTACAATACTGTTAATGAGTGCAACTAATGGTTTTGGTAATTTCTCCATTATAATGTCCCTTCTGCGAGCCTCAATATTTTCACATGAAGAAGAAAAGTTCACAAAACATCATATAAAGGCACTATTTTTGCATAAATGTCAGTAATTAAACTTACATAACTGTTTGGGAAGTGTTTTTAACTATTTCCGGCTGGTAATATCCAAATCCAATAGATAATATAACTTCAAAACAGGACAAGCAAAATATACGTCTACATAGGTGTAAGGTGCACTCGACTTTCCCTGAGTCAGACGCGCTACCGTTGCGCCACGGAGTCCTTCTTCCAACCTAATGGAATTTTTAGTCTATAACGCTCAGGTTATTATCGATCCTGCTAAACCTGTACCCCTCCCTTTGGCTGTAAAAAAATAAAATCGTGTTTTCCTTACTTTTTGAAAAATATACGATTCAACACGAATCAATCATGATAATTTATAGACAAAATGTTCAAGACAAACTTGAATATTGAAAATATCGCCTGCGGCTACAATCCAAAATTGTTTGCCGAATTTAACTCTAGTTACTATAATTTAACAAAGGCTAAGTTTCCTAATTCAGACTTGCTAATGGAAATTTAAGAACTTATCAGATGACTTCCGACTGACGATGTGGCACTTACGACAGGTTGTTGTCGCATCTGGTATTAAGTATAAAGCAGTTAATTTTGGACGAACGTATCAAGTCGTCGTGGCCGAGTGGTTAAGGCGATAGACTAGAAATCTATTGGGGTCTCCCCGCACAGGTTCGAATCCTGTCGACGACGCAGACTTTTTGATATCCACTTTTTGTAATGAATCACACACACTGCTCACTCAACGCGCTCAAAGACAAGTAGGAATCAAAGTTATCGATAAGTTAACCACAGATTGATTCTGTCCTGAAAACGACCATTTTGAATGAATTCAGATGTTAATATGACAGAGTTCATTCAGCTCAACTGTGGACTGAGGAAGATCGTTAAGGTATCATGCATAGAGGAAGAAAAAAGGCACACACTCTCAGTATCAATCCTAACAATTTCGGGGAGATAAACGGTGATTTGCCAGTAAATACTTTGATTTTGATAAAAATCGTTAGCTTTCCTATCTTCCGTCTGAAATTAAATTGTTATTGGAGGAAAACTGTTAGATACAAATTAAGAATAACGTATGTGAGAATCTTTGTGTTTCACTGACATGTAACTTGAACGAGAAACAGGCATCAAGTAGGTATCTCTTTCACTCACACAGTTTTCAATCAGTTTCTTTCAATTGTCACAAACGTTGAATGTGAGACCTTTTCAATATTTCTAGAAAATTGCATCAAAAATACATATGACCCCGACGTGATTCGAACACGCAACCTTCTGATCTGGAGTCAGACGCGCTACCGTTGCGCCACGGAGTCCTTCTTCCAACCTAATGGAATTTTTAGTCTATAACGCTCAGGTTATTATCGATCCTGCTAAACCTGTACCCCTCCCTTTGGCTGTAAAAAAATAAAATCGTGTTTTCCTTACTTTTTGAAAAATATACGATTCAACACGAATCAATCATGATAATTTATAGACAAAATGTTCAAGACAAACTTGAATATTGAAAATATCGCCTGCGGCTACAATCCCAAATTGTTTGCCGAATTTAACTCTAGTTACTATAATTTAACAAAGGCTAAGTTTCCTAATTCAGACTTGCTAATGGAAATTTAAGAACTTATCAGATGACTTCCGACTGACGATGTGGCACTTACGACAGGTTGTTGTCGCATCTGGTATTAAGTATAAAGGAGTTAATTTTGGACGAACGTATCAAGTCGTCGTGGCCGAGTGGTTAAGGCGATAGACTAGAAATCTATTGGGGTCTCCCCGCACAGGTTCGAATCCTGTCGACCATGCAGACTTTTTGATATCCACTTTTTGTAATGAATCACACACACTGCTCACTCAACGCGCTCAAAGACAAGTAGGAATCAAAGTTATCGATAAGTTAACCACAGATTGATTCTGTCCTGAAAACGACCATTTTGAATGAATTCAGATGTTAATATGACAGAGTTCATTCAGCTCAACTGTGGACTGAGGAAGATCGTTATGGTATCATGCATAGAGGAAGAAAAAAGGCACACACTCTCAGTATCAATCCTAACAATTTCGGGGAGATAAACGGTGATTTGCCAGTAAATACTTTGATTTTGATAAAAATCGTTAGCTTTCCTATCTTCCGTCTGAAATTAAATTGTTATTGGAGGAAAACTGTTAGATACAAATTAAAAATAACGTATGTGAGAATCTTTGTGTTTCACTGACATGTAACTTGAACGAGAAACAGGCATCAAGTAGGTATCTCTTTCACTCACACAGTTTTCAATCAGTTTCTTTCAATTGTCACAAACGTTGAATGTGAGACCTTTTCAATATTTCTAGAAAATTGCATCAAAAATACATATGACCCCGACGTGATTCGAACACGCAACCTTCTGATCTGGAGTCAGACGCGCTACCGTTGCGCCACGGAGTCCTTCTTCCAACCTAATGGAATTTTTAGTCTATAACGCTCAGGTTATTATCGATCCTGCTAAACCTGTACCCCTCCCTTTGGCTGTAAAAAAATAAAATCGTGTTTTCCTTACTTTTTGAAAAATATACGATTCAACACGAATCAATCATGATAATTTATAGACAAAATGTTCAAGACAAACTTGAATATTGAAAATATCGCCTGCGGCTACAATCCAAAATTGTTTGCCGAATTTAACTCTAGTTACTATAATTTAACAAAGGCTAAGTTTCCTAATTCAGACTTGCTAATGGAAATTTAAGAACTTATCAGATGACTTCCGACTGACGATGTGGCACTTACGACAGGTTGTTGTCGCATCTGGTATTAAGTATAAAGGAGTTAATTTTGGACGAACGTATCAAGTCGTCGTGGCCGAGTGGTTAAGGCGATAGACTAGAAATCTATTGGGGTCTCCCCGCACAGGTTCGAATCCTGTCGACGACGCAGACTTTTTGATATCCACTTTTTGTAATGAATCACACACACTGCTCACTCAACGCGCTCAAAGACAAGTAGGAATCAAAGTTATCGATAAGTTAACCACAGATTGATTCTGTCCTGAAAACGACCATTTTGAATGAATTCAGATGTTAATATGACAGAGTTCATTCAGCTCAACTGTGGACTGAGGAAGATCGTTAAGGTATCATGCATAGAGGAAGAAAAAAGGCACACACTCTCAGTATCAATCCTAACAATTTCGGGGAGATAAACGGTGATTTGCCAGTAAATACTTTGATTTTGATAAAAATCGTTAGCTTTCCTATCTTCCGTCTGAAATTAAATTGTTATTGGAGGAAAACTGTTAGATACAAATTAAGAATAACGTATGTGAGAATCTTTGTGTTTCACTGACATGTAACTTGAACGAGAAACAGGCATCAAGTAGGTATCTCTTTCACTCACACAGTTTTCAATCAGTTTCTTTCAATTGTCACAAACGTTGAATGTGAGACCTTTTCAATATTTCTAGAAAATTGCATCAAAAATACATATGACCCCGACGTGATTCGAACACGCAACCTTCTGATCTGGAGTCAGACGCGCTTTTTTTTTTTTTTATCTTTATTATAATCTCACTTCTATATACATATCACAGATTACAATTACACATATATAAAACATTTATATCAATTATTGTCATTTTTCCCTGAAAAAAAAACAACAAAAAACAACAATAAAATCTCTCATTTTCTCTAAGTCTACAAATCGCTCATTTTCTCTAAGTTATCAAAATGTCCTATATTAAACTGATTATATCAATGTAACTTTTTTAATCAGTCTATCCTATGATAAACTAATTGTATAAATATACTGTCTTTTTTTTATATTTTCATTTTTATATATAAAACAATAAAATAGCCTTTGAACTATTACAAGAAAAAATACACAAAATGTTAGCATACGCAAATGTTATTTCAACTTATATTTTTAAGTCCTAACAAAAATAGGTTGGTTTCCAAACCTAAGTTTTGATACATAATAAACAATATAATTAAAGAGTTAATTCACGCACGAAACGGATCTTGTTTTTTTCCAAATAACTGTTCATTCCACAAAACACCACGGACAAAGTTTGTTAACTTCCGCGTATCTTTCTAATTTCGGAACATGAAAAACATAACTACTAATATCTTCATCGTCCGTTTTTCTCAAATCTCTAAATCTATTAATATAAAACATTGTGTCTTCATAACCTGATTTGTTCGTATCAAGATTCAGATGATTTATTTTCTGCTTTGTTACATTACAAATAACTATTGTATCTCTCTTTTTAATTTTTCCTAATACTAGATCGCCTTCTGGTCGTCTATTAAACACTATTTTCTGATAATGGCTATCGTTACACGGACTATTCCCGGTTATTATCGATTTGGATGCGACTGTTTTTATTTCGTCATCTATTTCTACACGTTCACATTCCTTTATATTTGTGTGTACACTTTGTTTTTTAATTTCCGCACTCGTTCCACATATCGAATTACGACACACTCTTTTTCCAGGTGGCGATTCATTGTTGTTATTGATCGACCTGTTTATAGAAACTCGTACCGGCTGAGTAATTTTCGTTACAGGTTTAATGTGTACCTTCTCGGGGGCTACTAGCGGGAGATCTACCTTGTCAATTTGCTGATTTTCATCACACGATTCACTCATATCTTCCTCCGAACTATCGCTTTCTATATCACTAGTGTCTAGATCGTCGTCGTTTTGTGTATTCTCTATTATTTTATCTTGCCACGTTTTTAATCGTTTAGTGTCCCTGTCTTTGTTGGATATCGACTTATGCTTTACACTTTTGTTTACATTCACCAATTCACCTCTGGTCCAAATCAACGAAATTCGCATTTTATCCCCTAGGTAATTCGAATTCCAAGTAAATTGTTCATATTCATCTACAATACTGTTAATGAGTGCAACTAATGGTTTTGGTAATTTCTCCATTATAATGTCCCTTCTGCGAGCCTCAATATTTTCACATGAAGAAGAAAAGTTCACAAAACATCATATAAAGGCACTATTTTTGCATAAATGTCAGTAATTAAACTTACATAACTGTTTGGGAAGTGTTTTTAACTATTTCCGGCTGGTAATATCCAAATCCAATAGATAATATAACTTCAAAACAGGACAAGCAAAATATACGTCTACATAGGTGTAAGGTGCACTCGACTTTCCCTGAGTCAGACGCGCTACCGTTGCGCCACGGAGTCCTTCTTCCAACCTAATGGAATTTTTAGTCTATAACGCTCAGGTTATTATCGATCCTGCTAAACCTGTACCCCTCCCTTTGGCTGTAAAAAAATAAAATCGTGTTTTCCTTACTTTTTGAAAAATATACGATTCAACACGAATCAATCATGATAATTTATAGACAAAATGTTCAAGACAAACTTGAATATTGAAAATATCGCCTGCGGCTACAATCCAAAATTGTTTGCCGAATTTAACTCTAGTTACTATAATTTAACAAAGGCTAAGTTTCCTAATTCAGACTTGCTAATGGAAATTTAAGAACTTATCAGATGACTTCCGACTGACGATGTGGCACTTACGACAGGTTGTTGTCGCATCTGGTATTAAGTATAAAGCAGTTAATTTTGGACGAACGTATCAAGTCGTCGTGGCCGAGTGGTTAAGGCGATAGACTAGAAATCTATTGGGGTCTCCCCGCACAGGTTCGAATCCTGTCGACGACGCAGACTTTTTGATATCCACTTTTTGTAATGAATCACACACACTGCTCACTCAACGCGCTCAAAGACAAGTAGGAATCAAAGTTATCGATAAGTTAACCACAGATTGATTCTGTCCTGAAAACGACCATTTTGAATGAATTCAGATGTTAATATGACAGAGTTCATTCAGCTCAACTGTGGACTGAGGAAGATCGTTAAGGTATCATGCATAGAGGAAGAAAAAAGGCACACACTCTCAGTATCAATCCTAACAATTTCGGGGAGATAAACGGTGATTTGCCAGTAAATACTTTGATTTTGATAAAAATCGTTAGCTTTCCTATCTTCCGTCTGAAATTAAATTGTTATTGGAGGAAAACTGTTAGATACAAATTAAGAATAACGTATGTGAGAATCTTTGTGTTTCACTGACATGTAACTTGAACGAGAAACAGGCATCAAGTAGGTATCTCTTTCACTCACACAGTTTTCAATCAGTTTCTTTCAATTGTCACAAACGTTGAATGTGAGACCTTTTCAATATTTCTAGAAAATTGCATCAAAAATACATATGACCCCGACGTGATTCGAACACGCAACCTTCTGATCTGGAGTCAGACGCGCTACCGTTGCGCCACGGAGTCCTTCTTCCAACCTAATGGAATTTTTAGTCTATAACGCTCAGGTTATTATCGATCCTGCTAAACCTGTACCCCTCCCTTTGGCTGTAAAAAAATAAAATCGTGTTTTCCTTACTTTTTGAAAAATATACGATTCAACACGAATCAATCATGATAATTTATAGACAAAATGTTCAAGACAAACTTGAATATTGAAAATATCGCCTGCGGCTACAATCCCAAATTGTTTGCCGAATTTAACTCTAGTTACTATAATTTAACAAAGGCTAAGTTTCCTAATTCAGACTTGCTAATGGAAATTTAAGAACTTATCAGATGACTTCCGACTGACGATGTGGCACTTACGACAGGTTGTTGTCGCATCTGGTATTAAGTATAAAGGAGTTAATTTTGGACGAACGTATCAAGTCGTCGTGGCCGAGTGGTTAAGGCGATAGACTAGAAATCTATTGGGGTCTCCCCGCACAGGTTCGAATCCTGTCGACCATGCAGACTTTTTGATATCCACTTTTTGTAATGAATCACACACACTGCTCACTCAACGCGCTCAAAGACAAGTAGGAATCAAAGTTATCGATAAGTTAACCACAGATTGATTCTGTCCTGAAAACGACCATTTTGAATGAATTCAGATGTTAATATGACAGAGTTCATTCAGCTCAACTGTGGACTGAGGAAGATCGTTATGGTATCATGCATAGAGGAAGAAAAAAGGCACACACTCTCAGTATCAATCCTAACAATTTCGGGGAGATAAACGGTGATTTGCCAGTAAATACTTTGATTTTGATAAAAATCGTTAGCTTTCCTATCTTCCGTCTGAAATTAAATTGTTATTGGAGGAAAACTGTTAGATACAAATTAAAAATAACGTATGTGAGAATCTTTGTGTTTCACTGACATGTAACTTGAACGAGAAACAGGCATCAAGTAGGTATCTCTTTCACTCACACAGTTTTCAATCAGTTTCTTTCAATTGTCACAAACGTTGAATGTGAGACCTTTTCAATATTTCTAGAAAATTGCATCAAAAATACATATGACCCCGACGTGATTCGAACACGCAACCTTCTGATCTGGAGTCAGACGCGCTACCGTTGCGCCACGGAGTCCTTCTTCCAACCTAATGGAATTTTTAGTCTATAACGCTCAGGTTATTATCGATCCTGCTAAACCTGTACCCCTCCCTTTGGCTGTAAAAAAATAAAATCGTGTTTTCCTTACTTTTTGAAAAATATACGATTCAACACGAATCAATCATGATAATTTATAGACAAAATGTTCAAGACAAACTTGAATATTGAAAATATCGCCTGCGGCTACAATCCAAAATTGTTTGCCGAATTTAACTCTAGTTACTATAATTTAACAAAGGCTAAGTTTCCTAATTCAGACTTGCTAATGGAAATTTAAGAACTTATCAGATGACTTCCGACTGACGATGTGGCACTTACGACAGGTTGTTGTCGCATCTGGTATTAAGTATAAAGGAGTTAATTTTGGACGAACGTATCAAGTCGTCGTGGCCGAGTGGTTAAGGCGATAGACTAGAAATCTATTGGGGTCTCCCCGCACAGGTTCGAATCCTGTCGACGACGCAGACTTTTTGATATCCACTTTTTGTAATGAATCACACACACTGCTCACTCAACGCGCTCAAAGACAAGTAGGAATCAAAGTTATCGATAAGTTAACCACAGATTGATTCTGTCCTGAAAACGACCATTTTGAATGAATTCAGATGTTAATATGACAGAGTTCATTCAGCTCAACTGTGGACTGAGGAAGATCGTTAAGGTATCATGCATAGAGGAAGAAAAAAGGCACACACTCTCAGTATCAATCCTAACAATTTCGGGGAGATAAACGGTGATTTGCCAGTAAATACTTTGATTTTGATAAAAATCGTTAGCTTTCCTATCTTCCGTCTGAAATTAAATTGTTATTGGAGGAAAACTGTTAGATACAAATTAAGAATAACGTATGTGAGAATCTTTGTGTTTCACTGACATGTAACTTGAACGAGAAACAGGCATCAAGTAGGTATCTCTTTCACTCACACAGTTTTCAATCAGTTTCTTTCAATTGTCACAAACGTTGAATGTGAGACCTTTTCAATATTTCTAGAAAATTGCATCAAAAATACATATGACCCCGACGTGATTCGAACACGCAACCTTCTGATCTGGAGTCAGACGCGCTACCGTTGCGCCACGGAGTCCTTCTTCCAACCTAATGGAATTTTTAGTCTATAACGCTCAGGTTATTATCGATCCTGCTAAACCTGTACCCCTCCCTTTGGCTGTAAAAAAATAAAATCGTGTTTTCCTTACTTTTTGAAAAATATACGATTCAACACGAATCAATCATGATAATTTATAGACAAAATGTTCAAGACAAACTTGAATATTGAAAATATCGCCTGCGGCTACAATCCAAAATTGTTTGCCGAATTTAACTCTAGTTACTATAATTTAACAAAGGCTAAGTTTCCTAATTCAGACTTGCTAATGGAAATTTAAGAACTTATCAGATGACTTCCGACTGACGATGTGGCACTTACGACAGGTTGTTGTCGCATCTGGTATTAAGTATAAAGGAGTTAATTTTGGACGAACGTATCAAGTCGTCGTGGCCGAGTGGTTAAGGCGATAGACTAGAAATCTATTGGGGTCTCCCCGCACAGGTTCGAATCCTGTCGACGACGCAGACTTTTTGATATCCACTTTTTGTAATGAATCACACACACTGCTCACTCAACGCGCTCAAAGACAAGTAGGAATCAAAGTTATCGATAAGTTAACCACAGATTGATTCTGTCCTGAAAACGACCATTTTGAATGAATTCAGATGTTAATATGACAGAGTTCATTCAGCTCAACTGTGGACTGAGGAAGATCGTTAAGGTATCATGCATAGAGGAAGAAAAAAGGCACACACTCTCAGTATCAATCCTAACAATTTCGGGGAGATAAACGGTGATTTGCCAGTAAATACTTTGATTTTGATAAAAATCGTTAGCTTTCCTATCTTCCGTCTGAAATTAAATTGTTATTGGAGGAAAACTGTTAGATACAAATTAAGAATAACGTATGTGAGAATCTTTGTGTTTCACTGACATGTAACTTGAACGAGAAACAGGCATCAAGTAGGTATCTCTTTCACTCACACAGTTTTCAATCAGTTTCTTTCAATTGTCACAAACGTTGAATGTGAGACCTTTTCAATATTTCTAGAAAATTGCATCAAAAATACATATGACCCCGACGTGATTCGAACACGCAACCTTCTGATCTGGAGTCAGACGCGCTACCGTTGCGCCACGGAGTCCTTCTTCCAACCTAATGGAATTTTTAGTCTATAACGCTCAGGTTATTATCGATCCTGCTAAACCTGTACCCCTCCCTTTGGCTGTAAAAAAATAAAATCGTGTTTTCCTTACTTTTTGAAAAATATACGATTCAACACGAATCAATCATGATAATTTATAGACAAAATGTTCAAGACAAACTTGAATATTGAAAATATCGCCTGCGGCTACAATCCAAAATTGTTTGCCGAATTTAACTCTAGTTACTATAATTTAACAAAGGCTAAGTTTCCTAATTCAGACTTGCTAATGGAAATTTAAGAACTTATCAGATGACTTCCGACTGACGATGTGGCACTTACGACAGGTTGTTGTCGCATCTGGTATTAAGTATAAAGGAGTTAATTTTGGACGAACGTATCAAGTCGTCGTGGCCGAGTGGTTAAGGCGATAGACTAGAAATCTATTGGGGTCTCCCCGCACAGGTTCGAATCCTGTCGACGACGCAGACTTTTTGATATCCACTTTTTGTAATGAATCACACACACTGCTCACTCAACGCGCTCAAAGACAAGTAGGAATCAAAGTTATCGATAAGTTAACCACAGATTGATTCTGTCCTGAAAACGACCATTTTGAATGAATTCAGATGTTAATATGACAGAGTTCATTCAGCTCAACTGTGGACTGAGGAAGATCGTTAAGGTATCATGCATAGAGGAAGAAAAAAGGCACACACTCTCAGTATCAATCCTAACAATTTCGGGGAGATAAACGGTGATTTGCCAGTAAATACTTTGATTTTGATAAAAATCGTTAGCTTTCCTATCTTCCGTCTGAAATTAAATTGTTATTGGAGGAAAACTGTTAGATACAAATTAAGAATAACGTATGTGAGAATCTTTGTGTTTCACTGACATGTAACTTGAACGAGAAACAGGCATCAAGTAGGTATCTCTTTCACTCACACAGTTTTCAATCAGTTTCTTTCAATTGTCACAAACGTTGAATGTGAGACCTTTTCAATATTTCTAGAAAATTGCATCAAAAATACATATGACCCCGACGTGATTCGAACACGCAACCTTCTGATCTGGAGTCAGACGCGCTTTTTTTTTTTTTATCTTTATTATAATCTCACTTCTATATACATATCACAGATTACAATTACACATATATAAAACATTTATATCAATTATTGTCATTTTTCCCTGAAAAAAAAACAACAAAAAACAACAATAAAATCTCTCATTTTCTCTAAGTCTACAAATCGCTCATTTTCTCTAAGTTATCAAAATGTCCTATATTAAACTGATTATATCAATGTAACTTTTTTAATCAGTCTATCCTATGATAAACTAATTGTATAAATATACTGTCTTTTTTTTATATTTTCATTTTTATATATAAAACAATAAAATAGCCTTTGAACTATTACAAGAAAAAATACACAAAATGTTAGCATACGCAAATGTTATTTCAACTTATATTTTTAAGTCCTAACAAAAATAGGTTGGTTTCCAAACCTAAGTTTTGATACATAATAAACAATATAATTAAAGAGTTAATTCACGCACGAAACGGATCTTGTTTTTTTCCAAATAACTGTTCATTCCACAAAACACCACGGACAAAGTTTGTTAACTTCCGCGTATCTTTCTAATTTCGGAACATGAAAAACATAACTACTAATATCTTCATCGTCCGTTTTTCTCAAATCTCTAAATCTATTAATATAAAACATTGTGTCTTCATAACCTGATTTGTTCGTATCAAGATTCAGATGATTTATTTTCTGCTTTGTTACATTACAAATAACTATTGTATCTCTCTTTTTAATTTTTCCTAATACTAGATCGCCTTCTGGTCGTCTATTAAACACTATATTCTGATAATGGCTATCGTTACACGGACTATTCCCGGTTATTATCGATTTGGATGCGACTGTTTTTATTTCGTCATCTATTTCTACACGTTCACATTCCTTTATATTTGTGTGTACACTTTGTTTTTTAATTTCCGCACTCGTTCCACATATCGAATTACGACACACTCTTTTTCCAGGTGGCGATTCATTGTTGTTATTGATCGACCTGTTTATAGAAACTCGTACCGGCTGAGTAATTTTCGTTACAGGTTTAATGTGTACCTTCTCGGGGGCTACTAGCGGGAGATCTACCTTGTCAATTTGCTGATTTTCATCACACGATTCACTCATATCTTCCTCCGAACTATCGCTTTCTATATCACTAGTGTCTAGATCGTCGTCGTTTTGTGTATTCTCTATTATTTTATCTTGCCACGTTTTTAATCGTTTAGTGTCCCTGTCTTTGTTGGATATCGACTTATGCTTTACACTTTTGTTTACATTCACCAATTCACCTCTGGTCCAAATCAACGAAATTCGCATTTTATCCCCTAGGTAATTCGAATTCCAAGTAAATTGTTCATATTCATCTACAATACTGTTAATGAGTGCAACTAATGGTTTTGGTAATTTCTCCATTATAATGTCCCTTCTGCGAGCCTCAATATTTTCACATGAAGAAGAAAAGTTCACAAAACATCATATAAAGGCACTATTTTTGCATAAATGTCAGTAATTAAACTTACATAACTGTTTGGGAAGTGTTTTTAACTATTTCCGGCTGGTAATATCCAAATCCAATAGATAATATAACTTCAAAACAGGACAAGCAAAATATACGTCTACATAGGTGTAAGGTGCACTCGACTTTCCCTGAGTCAGACGCGCTACCGTTGCGCCACGGAGTCCTTCTTCCAACCTAATGGAATTTTTAGTCTATAACGCTCAGGTTATTATCGATCCTGCTAAACCTGTACCCCTCCCTTTGGCTGTAAAAAAATAAAATCGTGTTTTCCTTACTTTTTGAAAAATATACGATTCAACACGAATCAATCATGATAATTTATAGACAAAATGTTCAAGACAAACTTGAATATTGAAAATATCGCCTGCGGCTACAATCCAAAATTGTTTGCCGAATTTAACTCTAGTTACTATAATTTAACAAAGGCTAAGTTTCCTAATTCAGACTTGCTAATGGAAATTTAAGAACTTATCAGATGACTTCCGACTGACGATGTGGCACTTACGACAGGTTGTTGTCGCATCTGGTATTAAGTATAAAGGAGTTAATTTTGGACGAACGTATCAAGTCGTCGTGGCCGAGTGGTTAAGGCGATAGACTAGAAATCTATTGGGGTCTCCCCGCACAGGTTCGAATCCTGTCGACGACGCAGACTTTTTGATATCCACTTTTTGTAATGAATCACACACACTGCTCACTCAACGCGCTCAAAGACAAGTAGGAATCAAAGTTATCGATAAGTTAACCACAGATTGATTCTGTCCTGAAAACGACCATTTTGAATGAATTCAGATGTTAATATGACAGAGTTCATTCAGCTCAACTGTGGACTGAGGAAGATCGTTAAGGTATCATGCATAGAGGAAGAAAAAAGGCACACACTCTCAGTATCAATCCTAACAATTTCGGGGAGATAAACGGTGATTTGCCAGTAAATACTTTGATTTTGATAAAAATCGTTAGCTTTCCTATCTTCCGTCTGAAATTAAATTGTTATTGGAGGAAAACTGTTAGATACAAATTAAGAATAACGTATGTGAGAATCTTTGTGTTTCACTGACATGTAACTTGAACGAGAAACAGGCATCAAGTAGGTATCTCTTTCACTCACACAGTTTTCAATCAGTTTCTTTCAATTGTCACAAACGTTGAATGTGAGACCTTTTCAATATTTCTAGAAAATTGCATCAAAAATACATATGACCCCGACGTGATTCGAACACGCAACCTTCTGATCTGGAGTCAGACGCGCTACCGTTGCGCCACGGAGTCCTTCTTCCAACCTAATGGAATTTTTAGTCTATAACGCTCAGGTTATTATCGATCCTGCTAAACCTGTACCCCTCCCTTTGGCTGTAAAAAAATAAAATCGTGTTTTCCTTACTTTTTGAAAAATATACGATTCAACACGAATCAATCATGATAATTTATAGACAAAATGTTCAAGACAAACTTGAATATTGAAAATATCGCCTGCGGCTACAATCCAAAATTGTTTGCCGAATTTAACTCTAGTTACTATAATTTAACAAAGGCTAAGTTTCCTAATTCAGACTTGCTAATGGAAATTTAAGAACTTATCAGATGACTTCCGACTGACGATGTGGCACTTACGACAGGTTGTTGTCGCATCTGGTATTAAGTATAAAGGAGTTAATTTTGGACGAACGTATCAAGTCGTCGTGGCCGAGTGGTTAAGGCGATAGACTAGAAATCTATTGGGGTCTCCCCGCACAGGTTCGAATCCTGTCGACGACGCAGACTTTTTGATATCCACTTTTTGTAATGAATCACACACACTGCTCACTCAACGCGCTCAAAGACAAGTAGGAATCAAAGTTATCGATAAGTTAACCACAGATTGATTCTGTCCTGAAAACGACCATTTTGAATGAATTCAGATGTTAATATGACAGAGTTCATTCAGCTCAACTGTGGACTGAGGAAGATCGTTAAGGTATCATGCATAGAGGAAGAAAAAAGGCACACACTCTCAGTATCAATCCTAACAATTTCGGGGAGATAAACGGTGATTTGCCAGTAAATACTTTGATTTTGATAAAAATCGTTAGCTTTCCTATCTTCCGTCTGAAATTAAATTGTTATTGGAGGAAAACTGTTAGATACAAATTAAGAATAACGTATGTGAGAATCTTTGTGTTTCACTGACATGTAACTTGAACAAGAAACAGGCATCAAGTAGGTATCTCTTTCACTCACACAGTTTTCAATCAGTTTCTTTCAATTGTCACAAACGTTGAATGTGAGACCTTTTCAATATTTCTAGAAAATTGCATCAAAAATACATATGACCCCGACGTGATTCGAACACGCAACCTTCTGATCTGGAGTCAGACGCGCTACCGTTGCGCCACGGAGTCCTTCTTCCAACCTAATGGAATTTTTAGTCTATAACGCTCAGGTTATTATCGATCCTGCTAAACCTGTACCCCTCCCTTTGGCTGTAAAAAAATAAAATCGTGTTTTCCTTACTTTTTGAAAAATATACGATTCAACACGAATCAATCATGATAATTTATAGACAAAATGTTCAAGACAAACTTGAATATTGAAAATATCGCCTGCGGCTACAATCCAAAATTGTTTGCCGAATTTAACTCTAGTTACTATAATTTAACAAAGGCTAAGTTTCCTAATTCAGACTTGCTAATGGAAATTTAAGAACTTATCAGATGACTTCCGACTGACGATGTGGCACTTACGACAGGTTGTTGTCGCATCTGGTATTAAGTATAAAGGAGTTAATTTTGGACGAACGTATCAAGTCGTCGTGGCCGAGTGGTTAAGGCGATAGACTAGAAATCTATTGGGGTCTCCCCGCACAGGTTCGAATCCTGTCGACGACGCAGACTTTTTGATATCCACTTTTTGTAATGAATCACACACACTGCTCACTCAACGCGCTCAAAGACAAGTAGGAATCAAAGTTATCGATAAGTTAACCACAGATTGATTCTGTCCTGAAAACGACCATTTTGAATGAATTCAGATGTTAATATGACAGAGTTCATTCAGCTCAACTGTGGACTGAGGAAGATCGTTAAGGTATCATGCATAGAGGAAGAAAAAAGGCACACACTCTCAGTATCAATCCTAACAATTTCGGGGAGATAAACGGTGATTTGCCAGTAAATACTTTGATTTTGATAAAAATCGTTAGCTTTCCTATCTTCCGTCTGAAATTAAATTGTTATTGGAGGAAAACTGTTAGATACAAATTAAGAATAACGTATGTGAGAATCTTTGTGTTTCACTGACATGTAACTTGAACGAGAAACAGGCATCAAGTAGGTATCTCTTTCACTCACACAGTTTTCAATCAGTTTCTTTCAATTGTCACAAACGTTGAATGTGAGACCTTTTCAATATTTCTAGAAAATTGCATCAAAAATACATATGACCCCGACGTGATTCGAACACGCAACCTTCTGATCTGGAGTCAGACGCGCTTTTTTTTTTTTTATCTTTATTATAATCTCACTTCTATATACATATCACAGATTACAATTACACATATATAAAACATTTATATCAATTATTGTCATTTTTCCCTGAAAAAAAAACAACAAAAAACAACAATAAAATCTCTCATTTTCTCTAAGTCTACAAATCGCTCATTTTCTCTAAGTTATCAAAATGTCCTATATTAAACTGATTATATCAATGTAACTTTTTTAATCAGTCTATCCTATGATAAACTAATTGTATAAATATACTGTCTTTTTTTTATATTTTCATTTTTATATATAAAACAATAAAATAGCCTTTGAACTATTACAAGAAAAAATACACAAAATGTTAGCATACGCAAATGTTATTTCAACTTATATTTTTAAGTCCTAACAAAAATAGGTTGGTTTCCAAACCTAAGTTTTGATACATAATAAACAATATAATTAAAGAGTTAATTCACGCACGAAACGGATCTTGTTTTTTTCCAAATAACTGTTCATTCCACAAAACACCACGGACAAAGTTTGTTAACTTCCGCGTATCTTTCTAATTTCGGAACATGAAAAACATAACTACTAATATCTTCATCGTCCGTTTTTCTCAAATCTCTAAATCTATTAATATAAAACATTGTGTCTTCATAACCTGATTTGTTCGTATCAAGATTCAGATGATTTATTTTCTGCTTTGTTACATTACAAATAACTATTGTATCTCTCTTTTTAATTTTTCCTAATACTAGATCGCCTTCTGGTCGTCTATTAAACACTATATTCTGATAATGGCTATCGTTACACGGACTATTCCCGGTTATTATCGATTTGGATGCGACTGTTTTTATTTCGTCATCTATTTCTACACGTTCACATTCCTTTATATTTGTGTGTACACTTTGTTTTTTAATTTCCGCACTCGTTCCACATATCGAATTACGACACACTCTTTTTCCAGGTGGCGATTCATTGTTGTTATTGATCGACCTGTTTATAGAAACTCGTACCGGCTGAGTAATTTTCGTTACAGGTTTAATGTGTACCTTCTCGGGGGCTACTAGCGGGAGATCTACCTTGTCAATTTGCTGATTTTCATCACACGATTCACTCATATCTTCCTCCGAACTATCGCTTTCTATATCACTAGTGTCTAGATCGTCGTCGTTTTGTGTATTCTCTATTATTTTATCTTGCCACGTTTTTAATCGTTTAGTGTCCCTGTCTTTGTTGGATATCGACTTATGCTTTACACTTTTGTTTACATTCACCAATTCACCTCTGGTCCAAATCAACGAAATTCGCATTTTATCCCCTAGGTAATTCGAATTCCAAGTAAATTGTTCATATTCATCTACAATACTGTTAATGAGTGCAACTAATGGTTTTGGTAATTTCTCCATTATAATGTCCCTTCTGCGAGCCTCAATATTTTCACATGAAGAAGAAAAGTTCACAAAACATCATATAAAGGCACTATTTTTGCATAAATGTCAGTAATTAAACTTACATAACTGTTTGGGAAGTGTTTTTAACTATTTCCGGCTGGTAATATCCAAATCCAATAGATAATATAACTTCAAAACAGGACAAGCAAAATATACGTCTACATAGGTGTAAGGTGCACTCGACTTTCCCTGAGTCAGACGCGCTACCGTTGCGCCACGGAGTCCTTCTTCCAACCTAATGGAATTTTTAGTCTATAACGCTCAGGTTATTATCGATCCTGCTAAACCTGTACCCCTCCCTTTGGCTGTAAAAAAATAAAATCGTGTTTTCCTTACTTTTTGAAAAATATACGATTCAACACGAATCAATCATGATAATTTATAGACAAAATGTTCAAGACAAACTTGAATATTGAAAATATCGCCTGCGGCTACAATCCAAAATTGTTTGCCGAATTTAACTCTAGTTACTATAATTTAACAAAGGCTAAGTTTCCTAATTCAGACTTGCTAATGGAAATTTAAGAACTTATCAGATGACTTCCGACTGACGATGTGGCACTTACGACAGGTTGTTGTCGCATCTGGTATTAAGTATAAAGGAGTTAATTTTGGACGAACGTATCAAGTCGTCGTGGCCGAGTGGTTAAGGCGATAGACTAGAAATCTATTGGGGTCTCCCCGCACAGGTTCGAATCCTGTCGACGACGCAGACTTTTTGATATCCACTTTTTGTAATGAATCACACACACTGCTCACTCAACGCGCTCAAAGACAAGTAGGAATCAAAGTTATCGATAAGTTAACCACAGATTGATTCTGTCCTGAAAACGACCATTTTGAATGAATTCAGATGTTAATATGACAGAGTTCATTCAGCTCAACTGTGGACTGAGGAAGATCGTTAAGGTATCATGCATAGAGGAAGAAAAAAGGCACACACTCTCAGTATCAATCCTAACAATTTCGGGGAGATAAACGGTGATTTGCCAGTAAATACTTTGATTTTGATAAAAATCGTTAGCTTTCCTATCTTCCGTCTGAAATTAAATTGTTATTGGAGGAAAACTGTTAGATACAAATTAAGAATAACGTATGTGAGAATCTTTGTGTTTCACTGACATGTAACTTGAACGAGAAACAGGCATCAAGTAGGTATCTCTTTCACTCACACAGTTTTCAATCAGTTTCTTTCAATTGTCACAAACGTTGAATGTGAGACCTTTTCAATATTTCTAGAAAATTGCATCAAAAATACATATGACCCCGACGTGATTCGAACACGCAACCTTCTGATCTGGAGTCAGACGCGCTTTTTTTTTTTTTATCTTTATTATAATCTCACTTCTATATACATATCACAGATTACAATTACACATATATAAAACATTTATATCAATTATTGTCATTTTTCCCTGAAAAAAAACCAACAAAAAACAACAATAAAATCTCTCATTTTCTCTAAGTCTACAAATCGCTCATTTTCTCTAAGTTATCAAAATGTCCTATATTAAACTGATTATATCAATGTAACTTTTTTAATCAGTCTATCCTATGATAAACTAATTGTATAAATATACTGTCTTCTTTTTATATTTTCATTTTTATATATAAAACAATAAAATAGCCTTTGAACTATTACAAGAAAAAATACACAAAATGTTAGCATACGCAAATGTTATTTCAACTTATATTTTTAAGTCCTAACAAAAATAGGTTGGTTTCCAAACCTAAGTTTTGATACATAATAAACAATATAATTAAAGAGTTAATTCACGCACGAAACGGATCTTGTTTTTTTCCAAATAACTGTTCATTCCACAAAACACCACGGACAAAGTTTGTTAACTTCCGCGTATCTTTCTAATTTCGGAACATGAAAAACATAACTACTAATATCTTCATCGTCCGTTTTTCTCAAATCTCTAAATCTATTAATATAAAACATTGTGTCTTCATAACCTGATTTGTTCGTATCAAGATTCAGATGATTTATTTTCTGCTTTGTTACATTACAAATAACTATTGTATCTCTCTTTTTAATTTTTCCTAATACTAGATCGCCTTCTGGTCGTCTATTAAACACTATATTCTGATAATGGCTATCGTTACACGGACTATTCCCGGTTATTATCGATTTGGATGCGACTGTTTTTATTTCGTCATCTATTTCTACACGTTCACATTCCTTTATATTTGTGTGTACACTTTGTTTTTTAATTTCCGCACTCGTTCCACATATCGAATTACGACACACTCTTTTTCCAGGTGGCGATTCATTGTTGTTATTGATCGACCTGTTTATAGAAACTCGTACCGGCTGAGTAATTTTCGTTACAGGTTTAATGTGTACCTTCTCGGGGGCTACTAGCGGGAGATCTACCTTGTCAATTTGCTGATTTTCATCACACGATTCACTCATATCTTCCTCCGAACTATCGCTTTCTATATCACTAGTGTCTAGATCGTCGTCGTTTTGTGTATTCTCTATTATTTTATCTTGCCACGTTTTTAATCGTTTAGTGTCCCTGTCTTTGTTGGATATCGACTTATGCTTTACACTTTTGTTTACATTCACCAATTCACCTCTGGTCCAAATCAACGAAATTCGCATTTTATCCCCTAGGTAATTCGAATTCCAAGTAAATTGTTCATATTCATCTACAATACTGTTAATGAGTGCAACTAATGGTTTTGGTAATTTCTCCATTATAATGTCCCTTCTGCGAGCCTCAATATTTTCACATGAAGAAGAAAAGTTCACAAAACATCATATAAAGGCACTATTTTTGCATAAATGTCAGTAATTAAACTTACATAACTGTTTGGGAAGTGTTTTTAACTATTTCCGGCTGGTAATATCCAAATCCAATAGATAATATAACTTCAAAACAGGACAAGCAAAATATACGTCTACATAGGTGTAAGGTGCACTCGACTTTCCCTGAGTCAGACGCGCTACCGTTGCGCCACGGAGTCCTTCTTCCAACCTAATGGAATTTTTAGTCTATAACGCTCAGGTTATTATCGATCCTGCTAAACCTGTACCCCTCCCTTTGGCTGTAAAAAAATAAAATCGTGTTTTCCTTACTTTTTGAAAAATATACGATTCAACACGAATCAATCATGATAATTTATAGACAAAATGTTCAAGACAAACTTGAATATTGAAAATATCGCCTGCGGCTACAATCCAAAATTGTTTGCCGAATTTAACTCTAGTTACTATAATTTAACAAAGGCTAAGTTTCCTAATTCAGACTTGCTAATGGAAATTTAAGAACTTATCAGATGACTTCCGACTGACGATGTGGCACTTACGACAGGTTGTTGTCGCATCTGGTATTAAGTATAAAGGAGTTAATTTTGGACGAACGTATCAAGTCGTCGTGGCCGAGTGGTTAAGGCGATAGACTAGAAATCTATTGGGGTCTCCCCGCACAGGTTCGAATCCTGTCGACGACGCAGACTTTTTGATATCCACTTTTTGTAATGAATCACACACACTGCTCACTCAACGCGCTCAAAGACAAGTAGGAATCAAAGTTATCGATAAGTTAACCACAGATTGATTCTGTCCTGAAAACGACCATTTTGAATGAATTCAGATGTTAATATGACAGAGTTCATTCAGCTCAACTGTGGACTGAGGAAGATCGTTAAGGTATCATGCATAGAGGAAGAAAAAAGGCACACACTCTCAGTATCAATCCTAACAATTTCGGGGAGATAAACGGTGATTTGCCAGTAAATACTTTGATTTTGATAAAAATCGTTAGCTTTCCTATCTTCCGTCTGAAATTAAATTGTTATTGGAGGAAAACTGTTAGATACAAATTAAGAATAACGTATGTGAGAATCTTTGTGTTTCACTGACATGTAACTTGAACGAGAAACAGGCATCAAGTAGGTATCTCTTTCACTCACACAGTTTTCAATCAGTTTCTTTCAATTGTCACAAACGTTGAATGTGAGACCTTTTCAATATTTCTAGAAAATTGCATCAAAAATACATATGACCCCGACGTGATTCGAACACGCAACCTTCTGATCTGGAGTCAGACGCGCTACCGTTGCGCCACGGAGTCCTTCTTCCAACCTAATGGAATTTTTAGTCTATAACGCTCAGGTTATTATCGATCCTGCTAAACCTGTACCCCTCCCTTTGGCTGTAAAAAAATAAAATCGTGTTTTCCTTACTTTTTGAAAAATATACGATTCAACACGAATCAATCATGATAATTTATAGACAAAATGTTCAAGACAAACTTGAATATTGAAAATATCGCCTGCGGCTACAATCCCAAATTGTTTGCCGAATTTAACTCTAGTTACTATAATTTAACAAAGGCTAAGTTTCCTAATTCAGACTTGCTAATGGAAATTTAAGAACTTATCAGATGACTTCCGACTGACGATGTGGCACTTACGACAGGTTGTTGTCGCATCTGGTATTAAGTATAAAGGAGTTAATTTTGGACGAACGTATCAAGTCGTCGTGGCCGAGTGGTTAAGGCGATAGACTAGAAATCTATTGGGGTCTCCCCGCACAGGTTCGAATCCTGTCGACGACGCAGACTTTTTGATATCCACTTTTTGTAATGAATCACACACACTGCTCACTCAACGCGCTCAAAGACAAGTAGGAATCAAAGTTATCGATAAGTTAACCACAGATTGATTCTGTCCTGAAAACGACCATTTTGAATGAATTCAGATGTTAATATGACAGAGTTCATTCAGCTCAACTGTGGACTGAGGAAGATCGTTAAGGTATCATGCATAGAGGAAGAAAAAAGGCACACACTCTCAGTATCAATCCTAACAATTTCGGGGAGATAAACGGTGATTTGCCAGTAAATACTTTGATTTTGATAAAAATCGTTAGCTTTCCTATCTTCCGTCTGAAATTAAATTGTTATTGGAGGAAAACTGTTCGATACAAATTAAGAATAACGTATGTGAGAATCTTTGTGTTTCACTGACATGTAACTTGAACGAGAAACAGGCATCAAGTAGGTATCTCTTTCACTCACACAGTTTTCAATCAGTTTCTTTCAATTGTCACAAACGTTGAATGTGAGACCTTTTCAATATTTCTAGAAAATTGCATCAAAAATACATATGACCCCGACGTGATTCGAACACGCAACCTTCTGATCTGGAGTCAGACGCGCTACCGTTGCGCCACGGAGTCCTTCTTCCAACCTAATGGAATTTTTAGTCTGTAACGCTCAGGTTATTATCGATCCTGCTAAACCTGTACCCCTCCCTTTGGCTGTAAAAAAATAAAATCGTATTTTCCTTACTTTTTGAAAAATATACGATTCAACACGAATCAATCATGATAATTTATAGACAAAATGTTCAAGACAAACTTGAATATTGAAAATATCGCCTGCGGCTACAATCCAAAATTGTTTGCCGAATTTAACTCTAGTTACTATAATTTAACAAAGGCTAAGTTTCCTAATTCAGACTTGCTAATGGAAATTTAAGAACTTATCAGATGACTTCCGACTGACGATGTGGCACTTACGACAGGTTGTTGTCGCATCTGGTATTAAGTATAAAGGAGTTAATTTTGGACGAACGTATCAAGTCGTCGTGGCCGAGTGGTTAAGGCGATAGACTAGAAATCTATTGGGGTCTCCCCGCACAGGTTCGAATCCTGTCGACGACGCAGACTTTTTGATATCCACTTTTTGTAATGAATCACACACACTGCTCACTCAACGCGCTCAAAGACAAGTAGGAATCAAAGTTATCGATAAGTTAACCACAGATTGATTCTGTCCTGAAAACGACCATTTTGAATGAATTCAGATGTTAATATGACAGAGTTCATTCAGCTCAACTGTGGACTGAGGAAGATCGTTAAGGTATCATGCATAGAGGAAGAAAAAAGGCACACACTCTCAGTATCAATCCTAACAATTTCGGGGAGATAAACGGTGATTTGCCAGTAAATACTTTGATTTTGATAAAAATCGTTAGCTTTCCTATCTTCCGTCTGAAATTAAATTGTTATTGGAGGAAAACTGTTAGATACAAATTAAGAATAACGTATGTGAGAATCTTTGTGTTTCACTGACATGTAACTTGAACGAGAAACAGGCATCAAGTAGGTATCTCTTTCACTCACACAGTTTTCAATCAGTTTCTTTCAATTGTCACAAACGTTGAATGTGAGACCTTTTCAATATTTCTAGAAAATTGCATCAAAAATACATATGACCCCGACGTGATTCGAACACGCAACCTTCTGATCTGGAGTCAGACGCGCTACCGTTGCGCCACGGAGTCCTTCCTCCAACCTAATGGAATTTTTAGTCTATAACGCTCAGGTTATTATCGATCCTGCTAAACCTGTACCCCTCCCTTTGGCTGTAAAAAAATAAAATCGTGTTTTCCTTACTTTTTGAAAAATATACGATTCAACACGAATCAATCATGATAATTTATAGACAAAATGTTCAAGACAAACTTGAATATTGAAAATATCGCCTGCGGCTACAATCCAAAATTGTTTGCCGAATTTAACTCTAGTTACTATAATTTAACAAAGGCTAAGTTTCCTAATTCAGACTTGCTAATGGAAATTTAAGAACTTATCAGATGACTTCCGACTGACGATGTGGCACTTACGACAGGTTGTTGTCGCATCTGGTATTAAGTATAAAGGAGTTAATTTTGGACGAACGTATCAAGTCGTCGTGGCCGAGTGGTTAAGGCGATAGACTAGAAATCTATTGGGGTCTCCCCGCACAGGTTCGAATCCTGTCGACGACGCAGACTTTTTGATATCCACTTTTTGTAATGAATCACACACACTGCTCACTCAACGCGCTCAAAGACAAGTAGGAATCAAAGTTATCGATAAGTTAACCACAGATTGATTCTGTCCTGAAAACGACCATTTTGAATGAATTCAGATGTTAATATGACAGAGTTCATTCAGCTCAACTGTGGACTGAGGAAGATCGTTAAGGTATCATGCATAGAGGAAGAAAAAAGGCACACACTCTCAGTATCAATCCTAACAATTTCGGGGAGATAAACGGTGATTTGCCAGTAAATACTTTGATTTTGATAAAAATCGTTAGCTTTCCTATCTTCCGTCTGAAATTAAATTGTTATTGGAGGAAAACTGTTAGATACAAATTAAGAATAACGTATGTGAGAATCTTTGTGTTTCACTGACATGTAACTTGAACGAGAAACAGGCATCAAGTAGGTATCTCTTTCACTCACACAGTTTTCAATCAGTTTCTTTCAATTGTCACAAACGTTGAATGTGAGACCTTTTCAATATTTCTAGAAAATTGCATCAAAAATACATATGACCCCGACGTGATTCGAACACGCAACCTTCTGATCTGGAGTCAGACGCGCTACCGTTGCGCCACGGAGTCCTTCTTCCAACCTAATGGAATTTTTAGTCTATAACGCTCAGGTTATTATCGATCCTGCTAAACCTGTACCCCTCCCTTTGGCTGTAAAAAAATAAAATCGTGTTTTCCTTACTTTTTGAAAAATATACGATTCAACACGAATCAATCATGATAATTTATAGACAAAATGTTCAAGACAAACTTGAATATTGAAAATATCGCCTGCGGCTACAATCCAAAATTGTTTGCCGAATTTAACTCTAGTTACTATAATTTAACAAAGGCTAAGTTTCCTAATTCAGACTTGCTAATGGAAATTTAAGAACTTATCAGATGACTTCCGACTGACGATGTGGCACTTACGACAGGTTGTTGTCGCATCTGGTATTAAGTATAAAGGAGTTAATTTTGGACGAACGTATCAAGTCGTCGTGGCCGAGTGGTTAAGGCGATAGACTAGAAATCTATTGGGGTCTCCCCGCACAGGTTCGAATCCTGTCGACGACGCAGACTTTTTGATATCCACTTTTTGTAATGAATCACACACACTGCTCACTCAACGCGCTCAAAGACAAGTAGGAATCAAAGTTATCGATAAGTTAACCACAGATTGATTCTGTCCTGAAAACGACCATTTTGAATGAATTCAGATGTTAATATGACAGAGTTCATTCAGCTCAACTGTGGACTGAGGAAGATCGTTAAGGTATCATGCATAGAGGAAGAAAAAAGGCACACACTCTCAGTATCAATCCTAACAATTTCGGGGAGATAAACGGTGATTTGCCAGTAAATACTTTGATTTTGATAAAAATCGTTAGCTTTCCTATCTTCCGTCTGAAATTAAATTGTTATTGGAGGAAAACTGTTAGATACAAATTAAGAATAACGTATGTGAGAATCTTTGTGTTTCACTGACATGTAACTTGAACGAGAAACAGGCATCAAGTAGGTATCTCTTTCACTCACACAGTTTTCAATCAGTTTCTTTCAATTGTCACAAACGTTGAATGTGAGACCTTTTCAATATTTCTAGAAAATTGCATCAAAAATACATATGACCCCGACGTGATTCGAACACGCAACCTTCTGATCTGGAGTCAGACGCGCTACCGTTGCGCCACGGAGTCCTTCTTCCAACCTAATGGAATTTTTAGTCTATAACGCTCAGGTTATTATCGATCCTGCTAAACCTGTACCCCTCCCTTTGGCTGTAAAAAAATAATATCGTGTTTTCCTTACTTTTTGAAAAATATACGATTCAACACGAATCAATCATGATAATTTATAGACAAAATGTTCAAGACAAACTTGAATATTGAAAATATCGCCTGCGGCTACAATCCAAAATTGTTTGCCGAATTTAACTCTAGTTACTATAATTTAACAAAGGCTAAGTTTCCTAATTCAGACTTGCTAATGGAAATTTAAGAACTTATCAGATGACTTCCGACTGACGATGTGGCACTTACGACAGGTTGTTGTCGCATCTGGTATTAAGTATAAAGGAGTTAATTTTGGACGAACGTATCAAGTCGTCGTGGCCGAGTGGTTAAGGCGATAGACTAGAAATCTATTGGGGTCTCCCCGCACAGGTTCGAATCCTGTCGACGACGCAGACTTTTTGATATCCACTTTTTGTAATGAATCACACACACTGCTCACTCAACGCGCTCAAAGACAAGTAGGAATCAAAGTTATCGATAAGTTAACCACAGATTGATTCTGTCCTGAAAACGACCATTTTGAATGAATTCAGATGTTAATATGACAGAGTTCATTCAGCTCAACTGTGGACTGAGGAAGATCGTTAAGGTATCATGCATAGAGGAAGAAAAAAGGCACACACTCTCAGTATCAATCCTAACAATTTCGGGGAGATAAACGGTGATTTGCCAGTAAATACTTTGATTTTGATAAAAATCGTTAGCTTTCCTATCTTCCGTCTGAAATTAAATTGTTATTGGAGGAAAACTGTTAGATACAAATTAAGAATAACGTATGTGAGAATCTTTGTGTTTCACTGACATGTAACTTGAACGAGAAACAGGCATCAAGTAGGTATCTCTTTCACTCACACAGTTTTCAATCAGTTTCTTTCAATTGTCACAAACGTTGAATGTGAGACCTTTTCAATATTTCTAGAAAATTGCATCAAAAATACATATGACCCCGACGTGATTCGAACACGCAACCTTCTGATCTGGAGTCAGACGCGCTACCGTTGCGCCACGGAGTCCTTCTTCCAACCTAATGGAATTTTTAGTCTATAACGCTCAGGTTATTATCGATCCTGCTAAACCTGTACCCCTCCCTTTGGCTGTAAAAAAATAAAATCGTGTTTTCCTTACTTTTTGAAAAATATACGATTCAACACGAATCAATCATGATAATTTATAGACAAAATGTTCAAGACAAACTTGAATATTGAAAATATCGCCTGCGGCTACAATCCAAAATTGTTTGCCGAATTTAACTCTAGTTACTATAATTTAACAAAGGCTAAGTTTCCTAATTCAGACTTGCTAATGGAAATTTAAGAACTTATCAGATGACTTCCGACTGACGATGTGGCACTTACGACAGGTTGTTGTCGCATCTGGTATTAAGTATAAAGGAGTTAATTTTGGACGAACGTATCAAGTCGTCGTGGCCGAGTGGTTAAGGCGATAGACTAGAAATCTATTGGGGTCTCCCCGCACAGGTTCGAATCCTGTCGACGACGCAGACTTTTTGATATCCACTTTTTGTAATGAATCACACACACTGCTCACTCAACGCGCTCAAAGACAAGTAGGAATCAAAGTTATCGATAAGTTAACCACAGATTGATTCTGTCCTGAAAACGACCATTTTGAATGAATTCAGATGTTAATATGACAGAGTTCATTCAGCTCAACTGTGGACTGAGGAAGATCGTTAAGGTATCATGCATAGAGGAAGAAAAAAGGCACACACTCTCAGTATCAATCCTAACAATTTCGGGGAGATAAACGGTGATTTGCCAGTAAATACTTTGATTTTGATAAAAATCGTTAGCTTTCCTATCTTCCGTCTGAAATTAAATTGTTATTGGAGGAAAACTGTTAGATACAAATTAAGAATAACGTATGTGAGAATCTTTGTGTTTCACTGACATGTAACTTGAACGAGAAACAGGCATCAAGTAGGTATCTCTTTCACTCACACAGTTTTCAATCAGTTTCTTTCAATTGTCACAAACGTTGAATGTGAGACCTTTTCAATATTTCTAGAAAATTGCATCAAAAATACATATGACCCCGACGTGATTCGAACACGCAACCTTCTGATCTGGAGTCAGACGCGCTACCGTTGCGCCACGGAGTCCGTTGCGCCACGGAGTCCTTCTTCCAACCTAATGGAATTTTTAGTCTATAACGCTCAGGTTATTATCGATCCTGCTAAACCTGTACCCCTCCCTTTGGCTGTAAAAAAATAAAATCGTGTTTTCCTTACTTTTTGAAAAATATACGATTCAACACGAATCAATCATGATAATTTATAGACAAAATGTTCAAGACAAACTTGAATATTGAAAATATCGCCTGCGGCTACAATCCAAAATTGTTTGCCGAATTTAACTCTAGTTACTATAATTTAACAAAGGCTAAGTTTCCTAATTCAGACTTGCTAATGGAAATTTAAGAACTTATCAGATGACTTCCGACTGACGATGTGGCACTTACGACAGGTTGTTGTCGCATCTGGTATTAAGTATAAAGGAGTTAATTTTGGACGAACGTATCAAGTCGTCGTGGCCGAGTGGTTAAGGCGATAGACTAGAAATCTATTGGGGTCTCCCCGCACAGGTTCGAATCCTGTCGACGACGCAGACTTTTTGATATCCACTTTTTGTAATGAATCACACACACTGCTCACTCAACGCGCTCAAAGACAAGTAGGAATCAAAGTTATCGATAAGTTAACCACAGATTGATTCTGTCCTGAAAACGACCATTTTGAATGAATTCAGATGTTAATATGACAGAGTTCATTCAGCTCAACTGTGGACTGAGGAAGATCGTTAAGGTATCATGCATAGAGGAAGAAAAAAGGCACACACTCTCAGTATCAATCCTAACAATTTCGGGGAGATAAACGGTGATTTGCCAGTAAATACTTTGATTTTGATAAAAATCGTTAGCTTTCCTATCTTCCGTCTGAAATTAAATTGTTATTGGAGGAAAACTGTTAGATACAAATTAAGAATAACGTATGTGAGAATCTTTGTGTTTCACTGACATGTAACTTGAACGAGAAACAGGCATCAAGTAGGTATCTCTTTCACTCACACAGTTTTCAATCAGTTTCTTTCAATTGTCACAAACGTTGAATGTGAGACCTTTTCAATATTTCTAGAAAATTGCATCAAAAATACATATGACCCCGACGTGATTCGAACACGCAACCTTCTGATCTGGAGTCAGACGCGCCACCGTTGCGCCACGGAGTCCTTCTTCCAACCTAATGGAATTTTTAGTCTATAACGCTCAGGTTATTATCGATCCTGCTAAACCTGTACCCCTCCCTTTGGCTGTAAAAAAATAAAATCGTGTTTTCCTTACTTTTTGAAAAATATACGATTCAACACGAATCAATCATGATAATTTATAGACAAAATGTTCAAGACAAACTTGAATATTGAAAATATCGCCTGCGGCTACAATCCAAAATTGTTTGCCGAATTTAACTCTAGTTACTATAATTTAACAAAGGCTAAGTTTCCTAATTCAGACTTGCTAATGGAAATTTAAGAACTTATCAGATGACTTCCGACTGACGATGTGGCACTTACGACAGGTTGTTGTCGCATCTGGTATTAAGTATAAAGGAGTTAATTTTGGACGAACGTATCAAGTCGTCGTGGCCGAGTGGTTAAGGCGATAGACTAGAAATCTATTGGGGTCTCCCCGCACAGGTTCGAATCCTGTCGACGACGCAGACTTTTTGATATCCACTTTTTGTAATGAATCACACACACTGCTCACTCAACGCGCTCAAAGACAAGTAGGAATCAAAGTTATCGATAAGTTAACCACAGATTGATTCTGTCCTGAAAACGACCATTTTGAATGAATTCAGATGTTAATATGACAGAGTTCATTCAGCTCAACTGTGGACTGAGGAAGATCGTTAAGGTATCATGCATAGAGGAAGAAAAAAGGCACACACTCTCAGTATCAATCCTAACAATTTCGGGGAGATAAACGGTGATTTGCCAGTAAATACTTTGATTTTGATAAAAATCGTTAGCTTTCCTATCTTCCGTCTGAAATTAAATTGTTATTGGAGGAAAACTGTTAGATACAAATTAAGAATAACGTATGTGAGAATCTTTGTGTTTCACTGACATGTAACTTGAACGAGAAACAGGCATCAAGTAGGTATCTCTTTCACTCACACAGTTTTCAATCAGTTTCTTTCAATTGTCACAAACGTTGAATGTGAGACCTTTTCAATATTTCTAGAAAATTGCATCAAAAATACATATGACCCCGACGTGATTCGAACACGCAACCTTCTGATCTGGAGTCAGACGCGCTACCGTTGCGCCACGGAGTCCTTCTTCCAACCTAATGGAATTTTTAGTCTATAACGCTCAGGTTATTATCGATCCTGCTAAACCTGTACCCCTCCCTTTGGCTGTAAAAAAATAAAATCGTGTTTTCCTTACTTTTTGAAAAATATACGATTCAACACGAATCAATCATGATAATTTATAGACAAAATGTTCAAGACAAACTTGAATATTGAAAATATCGCCTGCGGCTACAATCCAAAATTGTTTGCCGAATTTAACTCTAGTTACTATAATTTAACAAAGGCTAAGTTTCCTAATTCAGACTTGCTAATGGAAATTTAAGAACTTATCAGATGACTTCCGACTGACGATGTGGCACTTACGACAGGTTGTTGTCGCATCTGGTATTAAGTATAAAGGAGTTAATTTTGGACGAACGTATCAAGTCGTCGTGGCCGAGTGGTTAAGGCGATAGACTAGAAATCTATTGGGGTCTCCCCGCACAGGTTCGAATCCTGTCGACGACGCAGACTTTTTGATATCCACTTTTTGTAATGAATCACACACACTGCTCACTCAACGCGCTCAAAGACAAGTAGGAATCAAAGTTATCGATAAGTTAACCACAGATTGATTCTGTCCTGAAAACGACCATTTTGAATGAATTCAGATGTTAATATGACAGAGTTCATTCAGCTCAACTGTGGACTGAGGAAGATCGTTAAGGTATCATGCATAGAGGAAGAAAAAAGGCACACACTCTCAGTATCAATCCTAACAATTTCGGGGAGATAAACGGTGATTTGCCAGTAAATACTTTGATTTTGATAAAAATCGTTAGCTTTCCTATCTTCCGTCTGAAATTAAATTGTTATTGGAGGAAAACTGTTAGATACAAATTAAGAATAACGTATGTGAGAATCTTTGTGTTTCACTGACATGTAACTTGAACGAGAAACAGGCATCAAGTAGGTATCTCTTTCACTCACACAGTTTTCAATCAGTTTCTTTCAATTGTCACAAACGTTGAATGTGAGACCTTTTCAATATTTCTAGAAAATTGCATCAAAAATACATATGACCCCGACGTGATTCGAACACGCAACCTTCTGATCTGGAGTCAGACGCGCTTTTTTTTTTATCTTTATTAAAATCAAACATCATATAATACAAATAAAACAAAATATAAAATCAATTGTCCTTGATTGTTCTCATTATATACTATATACTATACTTTGTATTCACAATACTATCAATTCACATTTCAGTTACACAATAATTATTACAATTTAAAGACTAGAACATTGTCTGTTTCTTCTAACAACGGGTTATCCATTACAAACTTTTTTTGAAATATATGACTCATATTATGACTTTGACAGAGATAGACATACATATATGTTACATAATGTTTTAATGTATATTGAAATAATTTAATCAAATTTACATTAGAATAACCACTATTTAACAAGTTTCTCCTTCTGAAGATACAATATCTGGCAACAGACATAAAAAAATTAAGAAAAGAATCATTTACACCTTTCATATGCCATCGCAATCCCAAAATCAATAGTTCCTCACTTCTTACTAAACTTATCTTATCTGAATCACAGTTTTCAAACATTCTAACCAATAAAGATGACAAATAGTTATGAAAATCTTCAAGTTTATCACAATTCATAAATATATGCAGGATGTCTTCTTTTTCACTGCAACATACTTTACAGATATTATCATCAACTAAGCCTATCTTTTGAAGTTTTACATTAGTAAAAATACAGTTATGTAACACCTTAAAGTCTAACTCAACCAAATTAGAAGGTTTCCAATACATATTGACATGTTCCCATATTCTACTGAATGCTTCAGAAGTCACATCAAATTCTGATTTCCATAACTCAATACCAACAGGTTCTTCAACAATATTTTCCAACATAATAGTATATAATGTTTTAGTACTACATAATTTCAAATCATAATGCACATTTTTACAAATAATTGAAATGTCTATTGTTCTTGGCATAGATATTCTGTGAATATCAGAGTTCACTGTGTTTTTCCATTCTACAGGTATAGCATTCAACAAATTTCTATATCTATCAACTACATATTGTACATTAACATCTTCATATACAATTTGAATCATTTCAACTATAGCATGATCTGGCAAGAAACCAGTTTTTACTTCAAAGCATATATCTTTGAGACAAACAATACCAGCACCTATAAAATCGTGCCATACAATTGTTCTATTATTAAGTACAATATTTGGATTAACAAACAAAGGCTGGTCATAAACATTTTCTACAGACAACGGAAACTCTATATTTTTCCTTATACAATTCAATGCATGAAAAAATTCTTGATAAACAACAGGAAGTTTTTTCAATTCACAATTTGGTATCACTGTATAAAAAACATTATGACAAAGTTTCATTTCATAAATTGAGGAAACAAAATACTTAAATGTGTATTTCCATAACACTTGATATTCATCATCTAACAATCTACCTAAAAATTTTAGCCTGAAAGCATATATTTTACATTTGATATCAGCAACATTTAAACCACCTCTACTTTTATCATCTATTATACAGTTGTATTTTACTAAATGACATCCATTTTTCCATATAAAATTCAGACAAAGTCTTTTGATCTCTATATAAGCCCATTCAGGTAATGCAGTAACAAACAATGCGTACCAAAATCTAGATAACATCAGTGAATTAATTACACTAACCCTGCCATGTATAGTTAATCTTCTCAATAACCATAAGTTGAGAAGAGATTTTATCTGAACTATTTTATTTTTCCAATTCATTTCATCACACATTTTTCTATTTTTTCCAATAAAAACTCCTAACAGTTGAAAATAATCTTCACAAACTTTAAGACCAATATGATCTTTTTCTACTACAGATAAAGTACCAGTACCTAAACATATTATCTCTGACTTTTGTCTGTTTATTTTAGCACCTGTTGCTTTGCTATACAAATCAAATTCCTTAAACACTTCAGGAATTGATTCCTTATTACATAAAGATAATGTAGTATCATCTGCATGCTGATAAATTAATCCCTCTTTATCACAATTAGGGACTTTTATACCTTTGATTTTGTCATTTTTAACAATTCTACAATGTAAAGGTTCAGCAGCAAGAACATATAACAATGCACTTATTGGGCAGCCTTGTCTAATACCATTTTTAATATGAAAATAGTTTGTCAAAAATCCATTACATTTTACAGCACTATTAATACCATTATAAAATATTTCAATCCATTTTACAAATCTATCACCAAATCCATATTTTCTTAACACATATAACAAATATTTATGACTCACTCTGTCAAATGCTTTTTCCTGATCTAATTTCATTATATACCCTTCAAGTTCATCTTTTTCAATAAGTTCTATAATATCTCTTACATTTGCAATATTATTTGATATATCCCTACCAATAATACAGCATGTTTGATCATTAGATACAATCTTAGGTAACACTACCTTAAATCTATTTGCCATTATCCTGGCTAATATTTTATAATCAACCTGTAGTAATGAAATAGGTCTATAATTTTTCAAAGACTTTTTATCACCTTTCTTTTTATATATAAGACTAATCACTCCACATTTCATAGATCTGCCTAAAACCCCTTCTTTTTCAATAACATTAAACAAATCAAATAAAACATTTCTGAGTTCATTATAAAATTGACAGTAAAACTCAACTGTGAGTCCATCAGACCCTGGACTTTTATTTTTTGACATTTGATTTATTGCTTTAAAAATTTCTTCATGTGAAATATCAGCATCACAAAAACTACAATCATTGTCATCTATTTTTGTATCTACACTATCTAACAATTCTGACATTTTATCATTATCTGTATCTACACATGAGTACAATTCTTTATAAAATTTATATTGTAAATCTAAAATACCTTCAGTAGCATAAACTGATTCATTATTTTCATTTAGTAATTCTTTTATAGAATTATTCTCTTGTTTATATTTCTCCAAATTTAAAAAATACTTTGTACATTTATCTGACTCAACAGCCCAAATAGCTTTTGATCTGAGTACTGCACCTCTACATTTTTCTAATTCATATGCTGACAACTCAAGTTTCAAATTTTCTAACTTAGCTACATCAACATCTACACCACAAGCAGCTTTTTCACATAAAAAATTGATCTGCCTTTCTAATCTATAAAAATCTCTTCTATTTTCTTTTGCCATTTTAGAAGAAAAAATTTGAGAATATCTCTTTATTTTATATTTAAGATTATCCCACCAAATCATTAAATCTTTATTATACAATTCATTTTCTTTTTCATCAGAAATAATTTCTTTTACTCTCCTTACATATTCTTCATTACATAATAATGTATTATTGAGGACCCACAATCCAGGACCTCTTTCAATATTACTACAGTTAAAATTCATAATTACAAACGAATGATCACTTAAACTAGTAGTATTATAATATACATTCTGAACATAAGAAGATAACTTTTTATTTACAAGGAAATAATCAATTCTACTTTGTTGTAATTCTCCATTACAAATTCTTTTCCATGAAAATATTCTAGAACTTTTATTTCTAGTACGCCATACATCATACAAATTGTTATTTTCAATCAAGTCACATAATTTTTTACATGGTTCATCAATAACATGATTACTTTTACCACCTCTATCTAACATAGATAGAGAAGTATTAAAATCCCCACCAATTATCAAGTTATCTAACTTTTCAGTATACTGTTTAACAAAGTTAAAAAAGATAACTCTTTCAGCATTAACATTTGGAGCATACAATGAAATTACATTAAACAATTGTCCATCTTCTTCATATGTTATATGAATAAATCTGCCATCAGAGTCTTTATATACACATTTTATCTTATTTTTAAGATAATTATTCACTAAAACAGCCACACCCCTTCTACCATGTAAACTGTTACTACAATATATATCACCTTCATATAGGTGTTTAACACTATTTACATAAGCATCATCCCAAAATGTTTCTTGTAATAATACCATACTAAATTTTCTATCATGAATAATACTTATAAAATTCTCAAAATTAATTACATTCTTTAAACCATTACAATTAAAAGAACAAATTACCACCATTGCAAAAAGAAAAACAATCTTGCATATAAACTTATCCATTTTTATTTATTTTTACTGTCAACCACCTTTCTTACATTTTTACCAGTCAAATTAGGAGTAGGTTTTGCAATAGATCTCCTTTCAAGTTTCCTCTGTTTTTTCTTAATTTTTTTGGCCATTTTTGCACTGACAAATTTATTTGGGGTGTCATTTTCACCATCAGAACAAATAGAAGACTCATTTTCATTTGCACCTTCCATGGAGACTTCTTCGTCACCAACGAAGGTGCTTTTATCATTAGAGCAACCCTGCTTAATTTCAATTTCATTTTCACTCACCCTAGTGACAATATTGTCCCCAGGAGGAGCGTCATTACTAGCTATTTTTAACTTTTTGCCATCAGAAAAATCCTTGTCTAAATTGATGTTTTCATTAACATCTTCCTCGTTATCTAGATTCAATAGTTCATCGTCTGTTATCTCATTATTACTTTCGGTATCACTGTCCATCTTTCTCTTTCTGTTTTCCTCCTGAGGGTGGCTTTTTGGTTTATTTTGCACCACATTAACTTCTATCGGAACAGTTGTTTTAGGATCAGTATCGGCAACATCTTCCTCTGACCAAACTTCAGACATATCTTCATCATCATTTTCACCGGTAATGTTAACTATTTCCGGACCATTTTCGTCATTCTGTTTGTTGCAAGTACAACGATCGCTTTTTTCTGTGCATGTGTCGCATGTACACACACATGGATGTTTACGACAGTCCTGACAAGGACATACACACGGATCACTTTTACAGAAAGAGCAGGTACATATACATGGGTACTTTTCACATTTAAAGCAGGCGCATATACAGTCTTTTTTCCCACAAATGTTACATTTGCACATACAAAAATAGAAATTACATATTTCACAGTTCTTCTTCTTTTTATATGCTGGAGGTTGATCTTTTTTGGTATTTGAGCTACTTCCACACACACAAAATAACGGTAAATTATGGCAATATTCACATTTACTAGCTTTACATTGTCTCTTTGAATGTCCATATTGGCCACACCCGTGACAAACAAAGTACGGACATTGTTTACGCATATGCTCCGGTGACAAACACTCCGAGCAGACCTTTATCTGGTTGTTATGTACAAGCCGAAAATATTTCGTATCTGAGCCTATTTTGAAAGGTATTGTCCATGGCAAAGCCAACATACCCTGTGGAAATTTGCATTTCATAAATCTTGTCCCGTCTGCTACCTGCGTTCCAGGTATTGCTCGTCTGTATATAGGCGAAACGATTTTCACCCCTTTTGATACTAATTTACTTCTTATATCATCATCCGAAATAAACGATGGAAGTTGCATTATAGAAACAACAGTTATATCCGAATGTAACATGCTGACTTGATATTCATTATTTGCAATATCAATTCCTTCTTGCACTAGACGGAAAGCAGTCTGCTTACTATCTAATGTTATATCATACGACATGGCATCATTTTTGACAACAGCTAACACCGAATTTAAACCAGTGACTGTTTCAATATCTTCAATTACTATTCTTTCACCAATAACATCTGTATTGATTACTTCAATTCTCACAGTACAATCTCTCTGATACGACTTTACATCACGAACATAATTTTGCTTTTGATTATATCCATTCCCAGCACCACGGCTACCATTCCGTTGAGAAAAATAAGATTTTTTACTAGTTTGCTCCATTTCGCCGGTCATTCCGGAAAATTACAAGCAAGCACAGCCCAAATTTGTAAACAAACACTCGAGTGCTCCTAAACGACCCCCCTTTTCCACACGAATAAATCGTCGGATTAGGGGGAACTACAGTTTATAATGACAGTTTCTCTTCTAAATACAACACAGTTTTGTTAGCAAAACATAAATAAATCCTTACTGTTATTATCGAATCATAATATCCTGTTGAAAACAGATTTGTCCACCGGAGCAATTATGACACGTCCATCCTGGGCTGCGCTCAGTTGGGAATCTCCGAATTTAACTCTAGTTACTATAATTTAACAAAGGCTAAGTTTCCTAATTCAGACTTGCTAATGGAAATTTAAGAACTTATCAGATGACTTCCGACTGACGATGTGGCACTTACGACAGGTTGTTGTCGCATCTGGTATTAAGTATAAAGGAGTTAATTTTGGACGAACGTATCAAGTCGTCGTGGCCGAGTGGTTAAGGCGATAGACTAGAAATCTATTGGGGTCTCCCCGCACAGGTTCGAATCCTGTCGACGACGCAGACTTTTTGATATCCACTTTTTGTAATGAATCACACACACTGCTCACTCAACGCGCTCAAAGACAAGTAGGAATCAAAGTTATCGATAAGTTAACCACAGATTGATTCTGTCCTGAAAACGACCATTTTGAATGAATTCAGATGTTAATATGACAGAGTTCATTCAGCTCAACTGTGGACTGAGGAAGATCGTTAAGGTATCATGCATAGAGGAAGAAAAAAGGCACACACTCTCAGTATCAATCCTAACAATTTCGGGGAGATAAACGGTGATTTGCCAGTAAATACTTTGATTTTGATAAAAATCGTTAGCTTTCCTATCTTCCGTCTGAAATTAAATTGTTATTGGAGGAAAACTGTTAGATACAAATTAAGAATAACGTATGTGAGAATCTTTGTGTTTCACTGACATGTAACTTGAACGAGAAACAGGCATCAAGTAGGTATCTCTTTCACTCACACAGTTTTCAATCAGTTTCTTTCAATTGTCACAAACGTTGAATGTGAGACCTTTTCAATATTTCTAGAAAATTGCATCAAAAATACATATGACCCCGACGTGATTCGAACACGCAACCTTCTGATCTGGAGTCAGACGCGCTACCGTTGCGCCACGGAGTCCTTCTTCCAACCTAATGGAATTTTTAGTCTATAACGCTCAGGTTATTATCGATCCTGCTAAACCTGTACCCCTCCCTTTGGCTGTAAAAAAATAAAATCGTGTTTTCCTTACTTTTTGAAAAATATACGATTCAACACGAATCAATCATGATAATTTATAGACAAAATGTTCAAGACAAACTTGAATATTGAAAATATCGCCTGCGGCTACAATCCAAAATTGTTTGCCGAATTTAACTCTAGTTACTATAATTTAACAAAGGCTAAGTTTCCTAATTCAGACTTGCTAATGGAAATTTAAGAACTTATCAGATGACTTCCGACTGACGATGTGGCACTTACGACAGGTTGTTGTCGCATCTGGTATTAAGTATAAAGGAGTTAATTTTGGACGAACGTATCAAGTCGTCGTGGCCGAGTGGTTAAGGCGATAGACTAGAAATCTATTGGGGTCTCCCCGCACAGGTTCGAATCCTGTCGACGACGCAGACTTTTTGATATCCACTTTTTGTAATGAATCACACACACTGCTCACTCAACGCGCTCAAAGACAAGTAGGAATCAAAGTTATCGATAAGTTAACCACAGATTGATTCTGTCCTGAAAACGACCATTTTGAATGAATTCAGATGTTAATATGACAGAGTTCATTCAGCTCAACTGTGGACTGAGGAAGATCGTTAAGGTATCATGCATAGAGGAAGAAAAAAGGCACACACTCTCAGTATCAATCCTAACAATTTCGGGGAGATAAACGGTGATTTGCCAGTAAATACTTTGATTTTGATAAAAATCGTTAGCTTTCCTATCTTCCGTCTGAAATTAAATTGTTATTGGAGGAAAACTGTTAGATACAAATTAAGAATAACGTATGTGAGAATCTTTGTGTTTCACTGACATGTAACTTGAACGAGAAACAGGCATCAAGTAGGTATCTCTTTCACTCACACAGTTTTCAATCAGTTTCTTTCAATTGTCACAAACGTTGAATGTGAGACCTTTTCAATATTTCTAGAAAATTGCATCAAAAATACATATGACCCCGACGTGATTCGAACACGCAACCTTCTGAGCTGGAGTCAGACGCGCTACCGTTGCGCCACGGAGTCCTTCTTCCAACCTAATGGAATTTTTAGTCTATAACGCTCAGGTTATTATCGATCCTGCTAAACCTGTACCCCTCCCTTTGGCTGTAAAAAAATAAAATCGTGTTTTCCTTACTTTTTGAAAAATATACGATTCAACACGAATCAATCATGATAATTTATAGACAAAATGTTCAAGACAAACTTGAATATTGAAAATATCGCCTGCGGCTACAATCCAAAATTGTTTGCCGAATTTAACTCTAGTTACTATAATTTAACAAAGGCTAAGTTTCCTAATTCAGACTTGCTAATGGAAATTTAAGAACTTATCAGATGACTTCCGACTGACGATGTGGCACTTACGACAGGTTGTTGTCGCATCTGGTATTAAGTATAAAGGAGTTAATTTTGGACGAACGTATCAAGTCGTCGTGGCCGAGTGGTTAAGGCGATAGACTAGAAAGGAGACTTCCGGTTTGGACATTCAGCGAGAAGGACGTAATATTCATAGCTGAATTTCAATCGAAATTTTTTTCGTCTTTGGACGAGCCATCCATGGCTTAAGGTGTAAGTGATTACTCTTAGTGACATTTCCTTTGATAATCGAGATTTATTTTCCATATATCTGACATTTTAAAGTGTTTTTGTAACCTCCCTTCACCATGCCTGGTGAAAGGGGGGCGAATAGAACTGTGAAGGAACAGACTGTCCTTGTTGATGTTGGGGACAATAAAAATGTTTCGGCCTTGTCTGTAATAAATAGTGTAGAAGCAGAAGTTGGTGAAGGTGTAGTAGAGGCTTGCGTACCTAAAAGCGGAAATGTTTACGAAATAACTCTTAAAGAATTAGAAGCTGTTGATTTGTTGTGTGACACTGGGTTCAAAGTTAACAATGTGAAATTCCAGCCGAACGCTGTATTTTCAAAGCAAAAAATGGTGAGCTTCCTAAATGTGTCATATTACGTGACGGATGACGAAATTACGAAAAAACTAGAAGATTTCGGTGCAGAACTTATATCACCTATTAAACGCCGAATGCATCCTGGCACGTCCATTGCAGATGGTACAAGGTACGTGGTAGTAAGATTCCCTGAATTTCGTCAAAGTCTACCGTACAGTATGAAATTTTCGACAGGTGTAAATTCGCACGAATACATACGAGTATTACATGACAACCAGAAAAGGGTCTGTTCGAAATGTTTCGAATCCGGCCATGTTTATATCAACTGTCCTGATAATATGTGTTATCGTTGCAAAGAGAGTGGTCATTTGGCACGCAATTGTCCGAAACCACGTTGTGATAATTGTCACCGGTATCCAGCTAACTGTACCTGTGAATTTGTATGGGATCATGATCGTCCTGATACAGAACCCCAAGATGACGTGAATGCTGAAGACTCTAATGTCGAAAATGATAACGTAACTAATGATGAACAAATGGAAGAAGATGAAGAGGTTAACAATGATGATCGTGATGATGTTGATGATACGCTAAATTTAGATGACCGTGATGAAGTAACAGATGATAAAGAAAATTCCGATGTAAATACTGCCCAAGATGAACTAAACCTAGATGAAAATAATGCACAAGATGAACTTATCCTAGATGAAAATCCTAAAACTGATTCCGGTGATGATGATGAACAAACTGAAGTTATGACAGTACATGAACTTTCAAAAGACAATTTAATTGACAATGAAATAAATATTTTGCATAAAAAAGGGGGGTCAAAAAAAGTGAACGAGTCAGTTTCTCATGAGTCAAATGTTGTGGTTGATTCTGATGTTGACAAAAATGCAGAGTCTTCGATTGCCAGTGAGACTGAAATGGAAATAACTGATGAGGAACTGGCTCGTAATATGGGGAAAAAAAGAAGGCGTCGTTTAGTTACTAGCCCCAACCTCACCCCTGAGGATATTAAGAAGATGAAGTCTAATCCTAAGTCCAAACTCCCCCTTAAACAACCAAGTTCAAGTTCATAGGTACACACCTTTATTGTTTATTTTTCTTGTTGATGGTAAATATTGTTAGCATAAATGCTAATGGTCTCAGAGATGTAACAAAGTTTCAGAATTTTACAAAATATTGTACAGAAAATTATTTTGATATTGTTGGTATACAAGAAACCTTTTGGGATGATGGTATTATTCCAAATATTGAAAAATTTTGGGAAGGAAAAATATATTTTTGTAATGGTGTAAACCTGAGACAAGGTGTTGCTTTTTTAGTAAGCAAAAGAGTACAAAATCAAGTGTCGGAAGTACAAAGTTTTGACGGTAGATGTATCCATATTTCCTTTAAACAGGAGGATAAAACTATTGATATAATTAATTGCTATGTTCCAAACATAATGCAAGAAAAAATTACGTTTTTTGAGAGACTTACTTCTAAAATGCCGAATTCGGAAAATATTATTTTACTAGGTGATATGAATACATCTCTGTCAAATCTTGATCGTTGTGGTAAAACAGAACACACACAAGATAAAGCATACAAAAAACTCACAAACATTTGTGACATGTCTAACTTGTATGATGTATGGCGAGCGAGAAATCAAAATGCACGAACCTTCTCTTGGCGTCGTATCGTTCAAAATGTCCTAATACAAAGTAGAATTGACCACATTTTCATTCCGAAAGCATATTCACAATTCGTCAAAAACGTGTATTATAAACATAATACATTCAGTGACCACTCTTTTGTTAATCTAAATATAGATTTTACTGAAATTGAGAGAGGCCCAGGGTTATGGATATTTAATAATTTGTTATTACACGACGAGGATTATGTTCAAAAAATTTCACGACTAATTGAAAAAGAAAAAAGCTGTAGACTTTTTGATGATGAGCCGCTTATTTGGTATGATAATTTAAAATTTAAAATTAAACAATTATCAAAATCATATGCGCAAAATAAATCGCGTATTGAAAAGTCAGAATATTTTAAGCTTCAAAATGAATATGAAAAACTATCGTCTATGGCGGTAAATAATGTAAATTTTGATGTAAATAAGTTCGAAGAAATGAAACTAAAACTTAAAACATATGAAGATAAAATTTGTAAAGGTGCAATATTGCGCTCAAAGGCTCAATGGGCTATAGACGGTGATAAAAGTTCTAAATATTTTTTGCAACTTGAAAAATATAAACAAAATAGTAACGCTGTAAAAGAATTAAAAACGACAGAGGGCAAAATTTTAAAAACTACAGATGAAATTTTAGAAGAAGTACATAAATTTTATAAAGAGTTATACTCTAGTACAGTGATAGATAAAGATAAAGCAAAAGAAATTTTGGAATTTATTTCTGAAAAAGTTTCTGATGAAGACAGTGAAAATTTAGAAACCGATTTAACTCTCATGAAATTAAATCGTCATTATTTGGCATGTCAAAAAATAAATCACCAGGTCCTGATGGACTAACAGTTGAGTTCTTTTGTAAATTTTTTCATTTGTTTGGTGAGATTTTTCTTAAAATTTTTAAAGTTATAGAAGAAGAACATATATTAACAAGATCCATGCGGCATGGTATAATAAACTTAGTTTATAAAAACAAAGGGGATAAAAATTCTTTAAAAAATTTTAGACCGATATCTTTGCTTTGTGTAGACTACAAAATAATTGCTAGAATAATGTCTAATAGATTAAAATTTGTTCTGCCGAAACTAGTGTCTAGTTTTCAAACATGTTGCATATTAGGCCGTGACATTGCAGACACTACATCAAGTATAAGAGATTTAATTGAAATAATTGAAAATGATGATTTAGAAGCCTATCTTATAAAAGTTGATCAGGAAAAAGCTTTTGATAAGGTTGACCATGACTATCTGTTTCTAGTTTTAGAAAAATTTGGTTTTGGCCCTAAATTTATGCAGTGGATTAAAATATTCTATAATAATGTAAACAGCAGTGTAAAATGTAATGGTTTCCTTACAAAATATGTTAAACTTAATAATTCAATAAAACAAGGGTGTCCAGTTTCTGCTCTCCTCTATGTATTGGTGGCAGAACCATTAGGTCAAGCTATAATTAAAAATAAAAATATCCAGAGTGTAAATATCCCAAAGTCAAATGTAAATGCTAAAATATTTCAACACGCAGATGACACAAATATTTTTACTTCAAATAAAGAATCTGTAAATGAAACTTTCAAAATTCTAAATTTGTACAGTGAAGCTTCTGGAGCTAAAATTAACAGACAAAAATCTGAAATTATGTGCTTAGGTTCTGGCAATATTACTGATTCAGAGTTACATAAACTAAATATACAAAAATGTGAAAATGTAACAAAAGTTTTAGGCATATATGTTGGAAAAGATAAAGAGTTATGTGAAATTCTAAACTGGAAAGATAAAATAAAAAAGATAAAAACAATTTTATTCTTTTGGAATAAAAGAGATTTAACTTTACCAGGTCGAGCTACAGTTTTAACTTCCCTTATAATGTCGAGGTTATATTATACTGTAACTGTATGTCCATTGCCAGAAAAAGTTAAAAATGAAATCCGTCTAATTGTTATAAAGTTTCTTTGGCAAAATAAATCACATTTAGTAAAATATCAAAGTGTAGTAGGTACAAAACTTGAAGGTGGATTAAATATTCCTGATATTTTTCTAAAAATGCAAGCCTTTAGACTAAAATTTCTTAAAAAATATTTGGATCCTAAATGTCAATCAATCTGGAAAGGTGCGTTTGATTACTTTATTACTAAAATCGATAATATGGATTTAAAACAAGATATTGTGTATACGCATTTAAATTCAAAACAGATTAAACACTTACCACTTTATTATCAAGAAATGATAAACGCATATTATAAAATAAAAGCCGATTTCAAAATCGATTTTCAAGTGCAACATGTATATAATAATCCGCTGTTTTGTAATCCAAATATAACATGCAACGGTAAAATGCTTCTGTTTGAAAAATTCATTCAAACAGGCTTGATACGGATAAAAGACATTTGCTATGAATTTATGCCGGGTTTCTTCACATCAAATTCAATAGATGAAATAATAAAACAAAAATTTCCTGATGAAAAAACAGAACAAATAAAAACAGCTTTCGAAAAAATCATACGATGTATTCCTGAAGAGTGGAAAGAACTATTAAAATCCGAAAATCCTCTGAATGTTGAAAATGCTCCGATTGTTAAAATTTGTTTAGATAATGACAGAGAAATTCATTTTAGAAGTGCTGTGACGAAATTATTTTACAGCCTTCTTCTGTCAAATTTTTTTGAAACGCCCTCTGCTGAAAAGCATTGGGAGGAGCAGTATCCGCCTCTCAATTTCAAAAGTCTTTATTTGGTTGTCAATCAGAGTTGTTTACCTCCTGATTGTCATTGTTTAAATTATAGGATTGTCCATCGAGCTATTTTTACACTTGAAAAGTTGGTCAGAATAGGTCAGGCAGATACAGGCACATGCAAAGCATGCGGCCAAGGTATAGAGAATCTTGGTCACCTGTTTGTACATTGTCAAAAGATTCAACCACTTCATGATTACCTGAAAGACACATTACACAACATATTTATTAATTACCCACCTGACATGGTTAATTCCATTGATTATGAACAGTTATTTTTACTTGGTTTTTTAAAACGTTCACAAGATATTAATACTTATTTGCTAAACTTTTTCCTTAGTGTAGCCCGAGTTTGCATATTCAAAACACGGAATTTAAAAGTTTTTCATGACAAAGAAATAGATGCATTACGTTTTTTCAAATACACAATAAGAAAATACATTGAATACGCATACACGTATTATAAAATGACACAACAAAGACAATTATTCTACAAATATTTTTTACACAAAAACACTTTATTAGATATTCAAAACGACAACATAGTTTTGTTTGTCTAGACAGTTACTTCTATTTGATTGGTTGTTAGAACAATAGATCACATTCCAACGTAAAATTATCGATCGCACTTAGGTGTGTTTGACTTTTGAAAATACTTTGGAGTTGTCTCGCTTTCAATATAGAATTTGTCCACCGTCTATTCATATAGACTTTTTTGAAAAATGAATCGCTATAAAAAAAAAAAAAAAAAACATATATGCTGTATATAATTCTTTTAACTTTTAAAACATGTACATCTAGATGTATTTTATTTTTTTACTAATGTAGGAGGATAACTACTAACAACTCTGTATATAACAAAATTCTCACCAACGAGGGATGTCTCAATGGTGACAGTATGTAAATATGTAATAAAAATTTTATTAATGATAAAAAAGCGATAGACTAGAAATCTATTGGGGTCTCCCCGCACAGGTTCGAATCCTGTCGACGACGCAGACTTTTTGATATCCACTTTTTGTAATGAATCACACACACTGCTCACTCAACGCGCTCAAAGACAAGTAGGAATCAAAGTTATCGATAAGTTAACCACAGATTGATTCTGTCCTGAAAACGACCATTTTGAATGAATTCAGATGTTAATATGACAGAGTTCATTCAGCTCAACTGTGGACTGAGGAAGATCGTTAAGGTATCATGCATAGAGGAAGAAAAAAGGCACACACTCTCAGTATCAATCCTAACAATTTCGGGGAGATAAACGGTGATTTGCCAGAAAATACTTTGATTTTGATAAAAATCGTTAGCTTTCCTATCTTCCGTCTGAAATTAAATTGTTATTGGAGGAAAACTGTTAGATACAAATTAAGAATAACGTATGTGAGAATCTTTGTGTTTCACTGACATGTAACTTGAACGAGAAACAGGCATCAAGTAGGTATCTCTTTCACTCACACAGTTTTCAATCAGTTTCTTTCAATTGTCACAAACGTTGAATGTGAGACCTTTTCAACATTTCTAGAAAATTGCATCAAAAATACATATGACCCCGACGTGATTCGAACACGCAACCTTCTGATCTGGAGTCAGACGCGCTACCGTTGCGCCACGGAGTCCTTCTTCCAACCTAATGGAATTTTTAGTCTATAACGCTCAGGTTATTATCGATCCTGCTAAACCTGTACCCCTCCCTTTGGCTGTAAAAAAATAAAATCGTGTTTTCCTTACTTTTTGAAAAATATACGATTCAACACGAATCAATCATGATAATTTATAGACAAAATGTTCAAGACAAACTTGAATATTGAAAATATCGCCTGCGGCTACAATCCAAAATTGTTTGCCGAATTTAACTCTAGTTACTATAATTTAACAAAGGCTAAGTTTCCTAATTCAGACTTGCTAATGGAAATTTAAGAACTTATCAGATGACTTCCGACTGACGATGTGGCACTTACGACAGGTTGTTGTCGCATCTGGTATTAAGTATAAAGGAGTTAATTTTGGACGAACGTATCAAGTCGTCGTGGCCGAGTGGTTAAGGCGATAGACTAGAAATCTATTGGGGTCTCCCCGCACAGGTTCGAATCCTGTCGACGACGCAGACTTTTTGATATCCACTTTTTGTAATGAATCACACACACTGCTCACTCAACGCGCTCAAAGACAAGTAGGAATCAAAGTTATCGATAAGTTAACCACAGATTGATTCTGTCCTGAAAACGACCATTTTGAATGAATTCAGATGTTAATATGACAGAGTTCATTCAGCTCAACTGTGGACTGAGGAAGATCGTTAAAGGGAAATTCCGCGATTTTTTACTTATCATCTAATTATGTTCATCTTAACATAAAAAAACACATTTGCAAAGTTTTAAATTTATATTCCTTCTAATAACGGAGAAAATCAAGTATTTGTAACTTTTTTGGTTGAATTCTCGAGTGGGTCGTGACGTATTAGCCCGATTTATTGAATTCTGGGAAAAAATAAAATCTGTTTAACTCTTATAGCTTATCGACAATATACGTAATTAAAAGCGCACAGCTGACGAATGGTCGTAGTTATTAACCACAATATAATAATGAACGAAAATGAATATGCATATACCGTTTTGTATTCATTGAATTAAACTCCTATAAAATTATATGTCTCTGTCTCTAGTAAATGTTTGTGAATAAATTTAATTAATTATTGTTGAGATTTTATTCATAAAATATTTATTGAACATTTTTACTATTTACTTGTCTATTTACCGTTATTGTTTTGATAATCATTTCAATGCAACTAATGTGTGAGCAGAGTGTGTATATTATTTTGTAAAGGTCACTGTATATTTCTCGGCTTGAGGTCAATTCGTTTACCTTGTAGCTATTTAGCCGCAGGTGTGAGTTCAAGCGTACACAGGTATAAATGTTGTTATTTGGAAAGGATATACAGAAAGGATTAGAAAGAGTATGATGTCACGATGTTAATACACTAAGATTTAATACACGATGAGAATAAAGATTCAATAATTAAATTGTGTAAATTAATTGAAAATAAAATTCAGATTCGTAAATCCGAAAATGTATAAAAATAAAAGGAAACAATTTTTGATTACTTTCTTAGCGGCAATTGGCGTAAAGATTCAAATATGAAGTAAAAAATAGTAGTTTTAATCTTTAATAAAAACTAAATGCAATATTACCCAATTTGATATACCATTGTACATCTGTTTGATATCATTGACTTTACCGGAATTTCTTAACTTGTATTCAAATCTGGCTGTGTTTAAATGCTAATGAAACTATTGCAATTTTAAAGTTTTTAATTGACAAAAAAATACAACATACATGGGTTTTTTTTTAGTTTCTTTTTAACATTTTATTCTTACATATTTAAATTCATTTGACAATCATTTACACGAACTTTTTGTGAAAAAATACCAATTATCTAAGCTAAGGCATTATTTTTTTTTAAGGATTTTTGAGGATTTTTTTTTTAATTCTATGATAATAGTTGTGCAATGTTGAACATGATAGCCGTCATTAATCCAAATAAGTAATACAGAAGTTGTAATAAAAGTTATATTTTAGTCATGCATAACTGATATTGACGAATTTAGAATAGTTCATTCATACATCGTTGTTCTTAAAACAATCATTATTAGAATACATGTAAGTTTCCTGACGTATAAGAGCCATTGAGGATGAGCTCCAGAGAAAGCAGACTAGTAGCGTTTCGTTCGTTTGTTTGTTGGGAAAGGAGAGGAAATGCAACCGCTTGTACAGATAAACAACAGAATTACCATACAAGCATTTATAGTCAACACAATCAGAAACAGTTCCCATCGTTAGACGGGGAATATGAAGGCTTTCAAGAATGAACAAGTGACATGTCTAACTCGAACAGTTAGAAAACGGACTATCGACATCGACCGCTTGTTCTTGATAGTTGAAATTGTATGCATATATACGTATACGTTTATGATAGTGATGAGTTCTTGTGTCTGACAAAAACTAAATTCCTTCATGGTTATATCTTGCCATACGTTTATATTGGTTTGTAAGGTGATTACTCAAAATCGATCCTGCTAAACCTGTACCCCTCCCTTTGGCTGTAAAAAAATAAAATCGTGTTTTCCTTACTTTTTGAAAAATATACGATTCAACACGAATCAATCATGATAATTTATAGACAAAATGTTCAAGACAAACTTGAATATTGAAAATATCGCCTGCGGCTACAATCCAAAATTGTTTGCCGAATTTAACTCTAGTTACTATAATTTAACAAAGGCTAAGTTTCCTAATTCAGACTTGCTAATGGAAATTTAAGAACTTATCAGATGACTTCCGACTGACGATGTGGCACTTACGACAGGTTGTTGTCGCATCTGGTATTAAGTATAAAGGAGTTAATTTTGGACGAACGTATCAAGTCGTCGTGGCCGAGTGGTTAAGGCGATAGACTAGAAATCTATTGGGGTCTCCCCGCACAGGTTCGAATCCTGTCGACGACGCAGACTTTTTGATATCCACTTTTTGTAATGAATCACACACACTGCTCACTCAACGCGCTCAAAGACAAGTAGGAATCAAAGTTATCGATAAGTTAACCACAGATTGATTCTGTCCTGGAAACGACCATTTTGAATGAATTCAGATGTTAATATGACAGAGTTCATTCAGCTCAACTGTGGACTGAGGAAGATCGTTAAGGTATCATGCATAGAGGAAGAAAAAAGGCACACACTCTCAGTATCAATCCTAACAATTTCGGGGAGATAAACGGTGATTTGCCAGTAAATACTTTGATTTTGATAAAAATCGTTAGCTTTCCTATCTTCCGTCTGAAATTAAATTGTTATTGGAGGAAAACTGTTAGATACAAATTAAGAATAACGTATGTGAGAATCTTTGTGTTTCACTGACATGTAACTTGAACGAGAAACAGGCATCAAGTAGGTATCTCTTTCACTCACACAGTTTTCAATCAGTTTCTTTCAATTGTCACAAACGTTGAATGTGAGACCTTTTCAATATTTCTAGAAAATTGCATCAAAAATACATATGACCCCGACGTGATTCGAACACGCAACCTTCTGATCTGGAGTCAGACGCGCTTTTTTTTTTTTTTTTTTTTTTTTTTTTATCTTTATTAAAATAAGACATCATATTATACACATTAAAATACATAAAACATTATCACAAGTGTCAATATCAATTCAAAATGTCTATAACATTCAATTTCAAGCTTCTTTATAAATGTCTACATGACACAATCATTTTAGATATTCAAATTTCTACAATTTAAATATTATATCATCATCTACTTCTTTAACCAGAAGATTATCAAGCAAAAATTTCTTTTCAAACAAAGAATTCATTTTACATTTTTGACACATATACACATAAAAGTACATGACATAATGTTTCAGTGTGTACTTGAAAAGTTGAACTAAATTTACATTTGTTTTGCCATTCATTATAATATTCCTTCTTCTAAATATACAATATCTTGCAGTTGAAAGCAAAAAGTTAACAAAACAGTCATTTACACCTTTCATTTTCCAATTTAACCCAAATAGTAGCAAATGTTCACTCTGTACAGCACTTATTTTGTCAGAATCACAATTTTCAAATAATTTTACAAACAATTCAGACAAATAGTTATGAAATTCTAAAAGTTCATCACAGTTTATAAACATATGTAAAAGATCTTCAATTTCACTACCACAAACATCACATAAATCATCATCAGACCATCCAATTCTTTTGAATTTACTTTTAGTAAATATACAATTATGAAGTATTTTGTAATCTAGTTCAATAAACTTTGCAGGTTTCCAGAATAAATTTACATTACACCACATTATTCTAAAGTCATTATCATCAATATTGAACAGTGTTTTCCACATTTCAACACCACATGGATCTTTACAAATATCATCTAGTAAACAATTATACAGCTTATTAACAGTACACAATGGTAATTCAAATGGTACATAATTAATAATAACAGAAATGTCTATTGTTCTTTTTGTATTCCTATGATGCAATTCACTTTGCACGGTCTGCTTCCAGTCATCAGGTATAGCACATATTAAACAATGATAACGATCAATTACATTATTTACATTTGCATTTTCAAATACATTTTGTATTATTTCAACAATAGCACAATCAGGCAAAAACCCTGTTTTAACCTCATAACATATATCCTTAAGAGTGATAATACCAGCATTTATAAAATCATACCAAAGTATTGGTTTATCCTTCAGAACAATCTCCGGATTCCTAAACAGTGGTTGATCATATATATTTTCTACACTTAATTTCAATTCAGACTTCTGTCTCAAGATGTACCAAGCTTCTAACATTTCTATATACACAGTCGGTAAACATTTTAACTCACAATGTGGTACTTGAATAAACAATACTTCTAAACCAAGATTCATATTATAAATCTTTGACACAAAATATTTAAAAGTATGCTTCCATAGTACATCATATTCATCATTTATCAATCTTCCTAAAAACTTTAGTCTAAATGCATGTATTTTACATTTCATGTCAACTAATTGCAAACCTCCATTACATTTAGGATTTATTATAACATTATAATTCACCAAATGAGATCTCTTATTCCATACAAAATTAACACATAAAATCTTTATCTCATTATAAGCCCATTCTGGGATAGAGGATACAAAAAGCGTATACCAAAATCTAGACATCATTAACGTATTTACAACAACAACTCTACCCTGCAAGGTTAATTGCCTTTGTAACCATATATTCAAAAGAGATTTTAATTTTGATATCTTTTCTTTCCAATTTAGATCATCACATATATTTCTATTTTTTCCAACATAAACACCAAGTAACTGTACATTATTATCACATACTTGTAAACCATACTCCTGTTTTTCTACAGGTGACAAATCTCCCTTTCCAACACACAAAATTTCAGATTTTTGTCTATTAATTTTAGCACCAGTTGCTTTACTATATAAATCAAAAACTTTGAAAACTTCTGATATAGATTGTTTATTACAAACAGATAAAGTTGTATCGTCTGCATGCTGAAAAATTAGTCCTTCTTTTCCACTATTTGGAACAACAATACCTTTTATCAAATCATTTTTAACAATCTTACTATGTAAAGGCTCAGCAGCTAAAACATACAATAATGCACTTATAGGACAGCCTTGTCTAATACCATTCTTAATACAAAAATAGTTTGTTAAGAAACCATTGCATTTTACTGCACTATTAATACCATTATAAAATATTTCTATCCATTTGATAAATTTATCTCCAAAACCATATCTTTTCAAAACCTTCAATAAATATGAGTGGCTCACTCTATCAAAAGCCTTTTCTTGATCAATTTTAATAATATAACCTTCAAGTTCATCCCTTTCAATAATTTCTATGATATCTCTAACATTTGCTACATTATTAGATATATCTCGACCCATTATACAACAAGTTTGGTCAACAGAAACAATTTTTGGTAATACAGTTTTAAATCTATTTGCCATTATTCTGGCCAAAATTTTATAATCAACCTGTAACAGAGATATCGGTCTATAATTTTTAAGCGATCTTCTGTCACCTTTTTTCTTAAATACAAGACTTATAACACCACATTTCATTGATCTACTTAAAAATCCCTTTTGTTGAATAGTATTATACAGTTTCATAAGTACATACTTAAGCTCAGAATAAAAATGACAATAAAACTCAACAGTAAGTCCGTCTGATCCTGGACTTTTATTTTTGGACATTTGAGATAATGCTTTTATTATTTCATCAAACGAAATATCTGACTCACATAATTGATGATCATTTTCATCTATTTTTACATCTACACAATCTAATATTTCATTCATTTTTATATCATCAGTATTAATACAAGTATACAATTCTTTATAAAAATCATATTGCAAATCTAAAATACCATTAATGTCATTAACACATTCATTATTCACATTCAACAATTCCTTTACAGAATTATTCTCCTGTTTATATTTTTCTAAATTTAAAAAATATTTTGTATTTTTGTCTGATTCCACAGCCCAAACAGCTTTAGATCTGAGAACAGCACCTCTACATTTTTCCAATTCATATTGAGACAATTCTAATCTCAAACTTTCCAATTTAGCTATATCAATATCATTGCCGTTGGCAGCTTTTTCACATAAATTATTAATTTGCTTTTCTAATCTAAAATAATCTCTTCTATTTTCTTTAGCTATAGAAGAAGAAAAGATTTGGGAATATCTTTTAATTTTATACTTTAGATTATCCCACCATATCAAAATATCTCTTTCATATAATTCATTTTCTCTTTCTACAGTTATAATTTTCTTAACTCTTCTAACATACTGTTCATTATGTAAAAGTGTATTGTTAAGAATCCACAAACCAGGACCCTTTTCTATATTATTACAGTTTACATTCAATATAACAAAAGCATGATCACTTAAACTAGTTAAGTTATAATATACATTTTGAATACATGGTGACAACTGTCTACTAACTAAAAAATAATCTATCCTACTCTGTTGTAATTCATTATTACTAATACGTTTCCATGAAAATATTCTACTGTGTGTGTTTCTAGCACGCCACACATCATACACATTATTATTATTAACTATTTCATATAATTTTCTACATGGTTCATCTACAATATGTTTTGTTTTGCCACCTCTGTCTAAATGAGACAAACTAGTATTGAAGTCGCCTCCAATAATCAGATTGTCCATATTCTCCGTATACAGTTTTACAAATTCAAAGAACTCTGATCTTTCAGTTACCGTATTTGGCGCATATAAAGATATAATATTATACAATTTTTCATTCTCAATAAATGTTACATGTAAAAATCTACCTTTTTCATCAGAATAAACAAATTTTATTTTATCTTTACAATAATTATTTGAAAGTACAGCAACACCTTGTCTACAATTCAAACCATTATTACAAGTGATTTTACCTGGATATAAATGCTTAATACTATCTATATAACTATTATCCCAAAAAGTCTCCTGTAAAAGTACAATACTAATTTTTTTATCATCAATAACACTAACAAAGTTCTGAAAATTATTTACACATCTAAGACCATTACAATTAAATGAACATATGAGCACCATTGCAAAAATGAAATAAAATAAAATTACATATTTATCCATTGTTTACATCTTAGTACTTTCACATGTTTGACCTACAGATCTAACACCTTTACCATCTAGATTAGGAGGAGGGTTTAACCTTGATCTCCTTTCAAGCTTTCTCTGTTTTTTTTTTAATTTTCGAGCTTCCTTAGCACTAATAAACTGACCAACAATTTTAATATCAACATCACTATTTGTATCCAGTATTTCTACTGAACTTTCATACCCATCACCAGAACAGACAGACAATTCTTCAATTTCTTTTGCACCTTCAGTGGTGATAACTTCATCACCAACCGGGGTGCTAATCATTTCATTCAATGAGAGACTATTATCCATATCAACATCATTAATTCCACCACTCTCTCCTACAACAGCATCGCAGGAAAGATTGGTGTCATCATCTCTCTTGATTTTTTTACCTTCACTTAATTCCCTGTCTGTTCCAGCTACAATATTTTCACTAACAACTATGTCATTTTCAATTGAACCATCTGTTCTATGATCATCATTGTCACCAGTACCATCCTCTGAAATCGGACGCTTCCTCTTTAAACCATCTTGAACCCCATTTTGCTCATTGTGCACTTCTACTTCCACTACTGTTAGCTTTGAGACTTCTGTTTTTCGCACTTTTTCTAAACCACCACTGTCCTGTTGTTCTTCACCTTCAATACATTTTTCACTCAGTTTACTTTCATTGTCATGAACATTTTCACTGAAAGTAGACTTTACGAAAGTTTCTGTATCCTCCTCATCTGCACTATTTACATCTGGTCTTATTTGTATTATAACGTCTGAATTGCTGTCATTAGCTACCATACAAATACAATCTTCTGATGGTTGATCACATTCTGTGCATCGACATACACACGGAACTTTGAAACAATCATTACAAGGACAAACGCACGGGTCACTTCGGCAATTGTGACATTTACATACACATGGAACTGTGTCACATGTGTAGCAAGTACATGTACATTTCAAGTTTGCATTTCCGCAAATTCTACATTTACACATGCAGAAATATTCTCCACAGTCTGGACAATTTTTATTATTTTCTTCTCGGTTACGGTTTTCACGTTCCCATCTGGCTGAAGGCTTACAAACACATTTCAACGGCAAATTACGGCAAAATTTACACTTTTTTGCTCGACAACTTTTCAATGCATGTCCAGTTTCTCCACAACCATAACACAGAAAATGTGGACAATCTTTTCTCATGTGCTCAGGAGACGAACACTCTGAGCAAACCTTTGTTTGGTTGTTATGAACCACACGATAGTATTTGGTATCGGTGCCAAATTTAAAAGGCATTGACCACGGCAGGGCTACTACCCCTGGAGGAAACTTACACCTCATGAATCGTGTGCCATCAGCAACCTGAGTCCCAGGTACGGTTCGTCTGTAAACAGGTGAAACTACTTTCACTCCTTTACTTTCAATCTTACTTGTAATCTCATCGTCACAAATATAGGACGGTAGTTTTATAACTGAAACTACAGTTATGTCCGAAAACATCATACTACATTCAAAATCTCTATTGGCAATTTCTACGCCTCGTAACATCTTAAACGCATTCTCTTTCGAGTCAAAGGTTACATCATATGACGATAAATCGCATCGTACTACTGCTAATACAGAATTCAGTCCGGTTAAAGTCTCAATATCATCTATCACAACATTTTCTCCAATTACTTGTGTAGGAATTTTTTCCACCCTTACAGTACATTCTCGCTGATAATATTTATTATCAGTCACATAATTCTGTTTAGAAAACCGATTTCTTTTTTCCTTTGGGTTTCTACGAGAATTTCCTACATTCGGACGATTCGGCTCCAACTGAGACATTTTTAAATTCCAAAGCAAGCACTGCCTAACAAAAAAAGTCAAGTGCACCCAAGTCGACCCCCCTCCTCCAAACGATTAAATCGTCCGAGTAGGGGTAAACAGCATATATATAAACAGTTTATCAGTTCCAAAATGTCAAATACAATGCAATGTTTATCAGAATTACCTTTGTTTATGAATATATCATATATAATCCGTTGAATTCAACGAAATTTTTCCGGAGACTTGTTTACACTTCCATCTTGGGCTGTGCTCAATTCATCAGTCTGGAGTCAGACGCGCTACCGTTGCGCCACGGAGTCCTTCTTCCAACCTAATGGAATTTTTAGTCTATAACGCTCAGGTTATTATCGATCCTGCTAAACCTGTACCCCTCCCTTTGGCTGTAAAAAAATAAAATCGTGTTTTCCTTACTTTTTGAAAAATATACGATTCAACACGAATCAATCATGATAATTTATAGACAAAATGTTCAAGACAAACTTGAATATTGAAAATATCGCCTGCGGCTACAATCCAAAATTGTTTGCCGAATTTAACTCTAGTTACTATAATTTAACAAAGGCTAAGTTTCCTAATTCAGACTTGCTAATGGAAATTTAAGAACTTATCAGATGACTTCCGACTGACGATGTGGCACTTACGACAGGTTGTTGTCGCATCTGGTATTAAGTATAAAGGAGTTAATTTTGGACGAACGTATCAAGTCGTCGTGGCCGAGTGGTTAAGGCGATAGACTAGAAATCTATTGGGGTCTCCCCGCACAGGTTCGAATCCTGTCGACGACGCAGACTTTTTGATATCCACTTTTTGTAATGAATCACACACACTGCTCACTCAACGCGCTCAAAGACAAGTAGGAATCAAAGTTATCGATAAGTTAACCACAGATTGATTCTGTCCTGAAAACGACCATTTTGAATGAATTCAGATGTTAATATGACAGAGTTCATTCAGC